>NC_141337.1:24919217-24976717 GCF_037954235.1 Aulostomus chinensis
TGTTCAGTGGAATACAAAATAATGCATTTTGGTAAAATGGCCTGTTAATGCTCAGATCTATGGAAAGCCGTTTGAGTAGAAAATTTATATCAGTGATAGCTTTAGATTTGGAATAGTAAAGCAAAACTTTAGTTTACTAGTACTACCATCAGTCAACTCAAAATATCTTACAAGTAGTAGTAGACTGTTTTTAGTCTACTAGTAGTACTAGTAAAGCCAAAAGAGTCTCTAGTAGTACTAGTAAACGTAATGCAAATGAATTAGGAGGGATTATAATCAAATCTGGAACTCTGATTGGTGGTAATATTTTTTAAATCCAATGGGAAGGCTTAGTCCCCCCCCCCCCACCCTTTAGCATATAAGGCTTAATAGTAGTAGTACTGAACATTTTTAAGTCTACTAGTAGTACTAGCAAAACAAAAAGTATCTATAAGTAGGATGAGTGAACCTTTTTCGGTCTGCTAGTTGTACTAGTGAACCTTTTTTGGTCTACTAGTTGTACTAGTGACACGATTTGCTTCACTAGTGTTACTAGTGACACCTTCTCTTCACTAGCAAAATCAACTCTAGCACTAATAAAGCAAAATTGAGTACATGTATTCCAAATTTGAGTACTAGTAGAGCTATACTATGGTTGATATCACTGATATCAATTATATGCCCAAACAGCTTTCCGTACAGATCTAAACCAACGCCCATTTCATCATAATTTCTTGTTTTATAATTTGATGTGATTTGGTTTGGTTTATTCTACTCATATTGAAACCAGCAGTAATCAGCATATACATTTACAAATTTGAATTAGAGAAAAAGCAAATTCACAGGGGAGACCCCCCCCCCCCCAAAAAAAGAGTTGTCCCAAATACAATTTTTTGGGCTTTGAAGCTTAGGTGTTAATTACCTGCGAATAATTGAAGCTTCACCCAAAGCAACATTTATTAGAATGCAGGTCAAACTAACTAAGCAAACAATATCCAAAGACATTTATGGAAAGTGCCACAGGTCAGCAGTGACTTATAGTTTTCAGCTTCTTTTGGCTTATTGGGCACTTGACTTTTTTTGGCATAATTTCTGCAAATTTGAAAGTTCTTCCAGATGCTTGACTTTTTACATCTTGTCTCAAAGCATTTTGGTAAGCCCTGAAAAAAGCCCTCAACATGCTGATTCCCTAAATTAGCATGATTTCTCTCTTGTATTCATTACTTGAAGAAGAAAGCAATGCTATATGGGTGCTTGTAGATAAATATTGACTGAAGAACATTTTAAGACCCTGATGATCTGGAATACTACAGCCTGTCTGTTTTTTTGTCATGTTCTTCTCAAAGTGTGCCTGTGTTTTGTTTTTGTTTTTTCAGATGTGCTGGATGAGAACCAGAGCAAATTGAGTGAAGACCTGATGGAATTTCGCAGAGATGCCTCCATGCTTAATGTGAGTGTGTGCGCCATCAGTAGAAACAACTAAGTGTGCATCTGTGTATGATTATTACAATAAAGTTTTAACACAATAGAGCGAGCCATAATAGCAGCACTGGATGGCTAGCACCAAATTACAGACATCTTATGATTTATCGATTTCTTGTGTGGGTTTCTGCAGGATGAGTTGTCTCACATCAATGCCAGACTCAACATGGGAATCCTGGGTTGTAAGTATCTTGGTTTATTTTTGTGTCCTTGCCAAGCTTTCCTCCTTTCTCTCTTCATCACTCTTTAACTCTCCCAGCGGAGGACGGAAGTGGTTATACTTTTTGTGTATAAGGTGAACTTGTGTATTTTTCAAATCATTAAAATGCAGTTGATTTTGAAATGGACAGAAAAGCCTGGGCTGACTGCTCTGGTCGGTCCTCCACTTTTAAGACTTTTATCTTCCTCCTTGACCAACATTGTTCTTGTCTCCTCTATCCTCCGTTCTATTTTTGACCATCCTATTTTCCTTCTTTCTTTGTTTGTCAGTTTTCTTGTTTCAACTTCATTTACATCCCACTTTCATTCCGTTCGGTTTCCAAAAAAGCCACTCATTCAATACTTTACCTCTCTGTGCCCACATGTAGCATATGACCCCCAGCAGATCTTCAAGTGTAAGGGGACATTTGTTGGCCATCAGGGCCCTGTCTGGTGTCTGTGCGTCTACTCCACTGGAGACCTCCTCTTCTCTGGATCCTCAGATAAGACTATCAAGGTAACACTGATGTGCACGTGTTGTGTTTCCATCACGTCTGAGATAATTACACTGACTTACTTTCATTAACTGAAGGCTTGCCATAACAGAGGATTTGCACTTCATGCACAATTAATATTCTCTGCAATTCATTCTAACCTACCCTAAAATTGAGTAAGCATGAATTGCACCATGGAAAATAATTATTCTTTTGCAATTTAACGACTCTTCAGATATTAAAAAAAAGACTAATTCCTAATCTCAACCACTTCTTGTCTAGCTCTAACCCTTATCCTAACTGTATTGTACCTGAAGCTTTAATCATGTCTTCATCAGAAAAGAGAGGCAAGTTCCCTCAGTGTTACGGTGTAAACAGATTTATGCTCTCACCATATTAAGAATACCTCCTACACCCAGAAAATGAGTAGGCATGCACCATCTGACTCTGCACTATTTGTCCAGGCCCTTTTAAAGACCAACATGAGCTCTGCTTCCAAAAAAAAAAAAAAAAAAACTTGGCCAAGCTCATGGCTGAATTAGTCAGACTGGACTTCCTATGTATTGTATGTATGTATCACACCCAAACCATCACAAACCTTGTTTGTTTTATCCCTAGGTTTGAACACTGTCTTCACCCACTCATTTCCAGGGAAAGTCTTTTACCTTCCCCTCAAAAGTGTGGAATGATCAGATTTATTAAAATCTAACAATAAACTTAATTTCCTGAAGTCTTACCAAGAGTTAGAAAGCATTTTTAACAAGGCTTTCTGCTCTTTATCTACATCCCCCCAGGTTTGGGACACCTGCACCACCTACAAGTGTCAGAAAACCCTGGAGGGTCATGATGGTATCGTTCTGGCACTGTGCATCCAGGGGTATGACACAAGCTAGGATCAGTAGTCACATGGGAATGAACACTAGCCCCTTGCCAATGCATGACTCAGCCATATATGTTTTTTGTCTCCCTAGAAACCGGCTATACAGTGGCTCTGCAGACTGTACTATCATTGTAAGTACTATAATACTCACAGTACTTACTCTTTTTAAGAGCAGGTGTGCAAAATTCAAATTGCAATTGCTTGCCTTGGCTGTCTCTCTTATTATTTTGCACTATGTGTAGGTGTGGGACATCCAGACCTTGCAGAAAGTCAACACGATCCGAGCCCATGACAACCCTGTATGTACGCTGGTCTCCTCCCACAACATGCTGTTCAGCGGCTCCCTCAAAGCCATTAAGGTACAGTTATATGCACAAAGGCTCTGTCATTTTAAGTTGTGTTAATGTATCATTTTTTTAAACTCCCTACTTGCTGTTGGTAAAGTCTGGAGATTAGTAGATCTGTATGAGTAAATGTAAGTCAACGGAGAGAAATCTGTATTGTAATCAAATCCTAATCAAATGACTTACTAATCTGCAAAATTAGCTTGACTCAGAGGAATCCGAGAATGAGACTTGATGATACTAGATGGTAAGGAGAGCCTGTTTCCTTGCATGTTTCCATGGTTACAAGGGAGTAAGAGAAGAGGAGGGGGATGATTGTGCTTTTGTGTGGTTGACCGGGGGTGTAGGGTGCTCTTTCACAGGGACTTTCCATTCTCACACAATTCTGCATTGCCGCTGCAGTACTATGTTGCGTTAGCACATGAGGTTGAGTCCCCTTATATTCTCTTTTCCATGAACTGCATGTACTATGCTTTTCTGAGTCTATATAGGTATGGGACATTGTGGGAACAGAGCTGAAGCTGAAGAAGGAGCTAACTGGCCTAAATCACTGGGTTCGAGCACTGGTGGCCTCCCAGAACCACCTGTACAGTGGCTCATACCAAACCATCAAGGTAGGTGGAGGATTGCGTGTATATGAGTAGTGTACATATGCACTGTTGCAATAGTCCTACTGGATTTGATATGGATAAAAGCAATAATCATGATGTTTTTGACCTGATATCTTGATATCCTAATTGTGATAATTTTCTTGGGGTGTCTTTTGATGCCTTCACAAATTATTGAGATTTTGACACATAATAATTAAGTGGATAAAGACAAACAGATAAAAACAGGACAGAACAGATTAAAAAAAATCCTGGTTCGTTCAGCAAGTTACGTCACTCTACTGTTACATACTTTAGAACTAGGGAAACTTAACACTTATTTTATATCTCTCATAACTATATCCTGAATCTAAGATGAAATCTAGTGAAATGTAGAGCTGGGAAAGGACATCACCATGAGTGGGTTTCAGGTCACCATTTCGGAAAATATAACATATTCAAACGAGCAGGTGAAGCAGCATGTGTAGAGTACACACATGCACTGGCACAAAAAAATGAGAAGAATGCATGTTTTTTTTATAGATCATACATTAACATCGCTTAATATTGCCTTTGGGCCAAATGAGATGTATTATATCAGCAAAAAATCCGGTGTTATTTGTCTCTGGTAGTGTTTATCAGAATTTTCAAACATGGAAAATGTCAATATAACTGACGAAATCAGAAGTAGATATATATAAATAAATGTGTGCAAAGACTTGATCAAAAAATTGTTTAGTGAAAATAGTGAGAAATTGATTCATTTCTTTCTCTGGATTTTTGATGATTTTCAAAAGACTAGTTCATTAATTTATTCAGTTACATTTTTGACTCCTCAAACACAAGGATGCAGCTTATCCAGTTTGTCATTCAGTCAGCAGAATGAAGATTTTAAAGTATTCCGGCAGGTGCTACAGATTATCAGCCAGTAACAGATTTGAGTGGGATTTGGAAGGAGGATGGTGTTATTTTGCTGTATAAAAATAAAATTCCAGGGGGAGGCAGAAAGAGTCAGGAAGAGTTGACTAGGTGACCAAAAATATACTTAACAATGTGGTTGATGGAAATTGTCCAGGCCTCCAGCAAAGCTTGTTCCAATTGGTCATCAGGTTGTCAATCAACGATTGAATGGACATATCACTGTTACTTTTTCATTAGGCAATTAGATTGCCTTTTAACATTTAATATGGATTTAGGAATTTGATTGGAGTCTCCTATTCTCTACTTTGTAAAATGGAACCAACTTCTTTGCTAAATATCTTGCAACAGCCATTGTGCAATCAACCCATTTTGTGCTGCCATACTTGTTTGTAAAAGCTGCCATTAACAAGGGCCAGCAAGGTTTATTAACTGTACTAGCATGATGCAGTTTAGTAGCCTCAGAGGGATGGTGAGTCCACAGCAGTAATGTCGCTATGTGACTGCAAGCATAATTAGCTCAATATCAAACCTGGCTCTAAATGGCTGACAATGTAGATATAACACATTGAAAAGTGTGGTCATAATCGTCATTAGTGACTGTTTTATAAAAGCATAATTTCATCTGCCTGTCCGTTGCTAATAACTCGGGCTGCTTCTACGATAGCTTTTTTTAATTTGAATTGTATCTTTATTTGCATTATGCTGTTTTTCTTCACAACTAAGTCAATTTACATGTAGCTGTTCGGCATGCACGCTGCCCATCAGTGATGTAACTCCACCCAGCCCTCGAGTGATTGGACCTTACAACGGCAATCTCAATTAAACAGGATTTGACAATCTGAAAAAGAGTGTATCACCCAACTCTACCTCCAGTTTTATCTCAACAAAATACGGCCTAATTCAGACAGCAGGCAAATCTGATTTGTTTGGCATCTGATTTATCTCAAATTGGATCCATCTTTGTCCACACTGTTATTTGGAAGTGATTAGATCAGATTTGTTGAGTCCAAACATTGCTGAACTGTCTTCTAGAAACAACTTCAGGTGGCCAATTTTCACGACAAAACATGTTGTGAATGAAACAAAAGTACTTTGAAATCCTGTTTAAGCATCTTTACTAAGATGCAACTGTAGACATCGGATTGGAATCAGATTTAACATCACCTCCATGTGCAGCTGTCTGGACTGTCAAAAATCAATCTGTGTCTAAGCCATTCTTTGATTGTCACCCTCAATCTTTACCTTGCTTTTTTCTGTTGGAATTACTGCATACCCACATATGTGTTTGAGTGGATGTATCCCATCATCTCGCTGCAGTTGGTCACTGATGAATACCTAAGGGATACTGTCGACAAATGCAGAGGGAAAACAAGTAGAGGGGGACATTTTGATGCAAATAAGTGAACACTTAGGAAAGGGACAGATGCCATTGACTTTACCTCTCTCTCTGATGCTTATGAACAGAGTTTGTCTCTCAGTTCTGCTCAGTCATGTTTTACTATAGACACTGTTGACATGAATTTCTTTAATCATCCCTTTGAGCATTTTGCCAGCTTGGTTTTAGAGGACTGTTGTGTTCCTCAATATAATCTACATTGTTTAGACTCTCATTATCTCCACCAAGGAGATAGCCTGATGCTCAACTTCACTTGTGAAGTGACACCCCGTCACTTGTATAGCGTGTTGTTCTCTGTTTTTCAAGGCAGGTTTCTGGTGGTGTATTACAACTGGCTGACCAGAGGAGCTAGTTAGGTTACTGATTGACAACACACTGTTACTACAGAGATTAAAACTTACAGCTGTTGAGTAGCTCCTCCCCTCCCTCCCTGTGTTCTTTTTTTAACTATTACTATAGAGGTGTTTTAATTATCAGCACTTCTGTTTAACAGAATGTCTTTTAAAAAGGATAGATTTTGATGAAATTTGTTCGAAAGATGAGTTCTGTATGCTCTGTAAGCATGTAGTTTCTTCCATCGCATTTGACTCTTTTTTCTTTTCTTTTCTTTTTTTCTTTACCCTGGCTATTAGATTTGGGATATTCGCTCTTTGGAATGTGTCCACGTCCTGCAGACCAGTGGTGGCAGCGTCTACTCCATTGCTGTCACCAACCACCACATTGTCTGTGGTACCTATGAAAACCTCATCCATGTAAGAGAGAGAGAGAGACACACACACACACATACATACATACAGAGAAGCATAAGGCGTATGGCATATGGAGCTCAATTGTCGGAATGATTTGATTAAATGAGATGTAACTTAGGATAGTGACAATATAAGAAATCAATGTTGTGGCTAGTGTTTGTGTTAAAAAGATCTATTTACCATCAACTAAAAGAGGGGTTTTGGTTGAACTGGCTGAGTGAAATGTTTAATCAGTGTAGATGTTGTGGCAAGCTACTACAAAACAAATGAAATGATGGGAAAAACCTGACTAGTGGTTCTGAACTGGTCTTGCTTTTGGACCCTACCTTTTCCCTTAATGACAAGTCTCGATAGATGCTCTCAAGATGTGATGATGCTAAATAGGGACGGGCATTTCAAGCAGAAATACTGTTGGAAAATCACTAGGAACTATTCTATAATACTTGTCCTGTGTGTCAGCCTTGTGTTTATTACTCACAAAATGACTGAAACACACAAGTCTGTCTTCAACGCATAACATGAGCCTCGGTTATCAATTGGAGCCCTGCTGCTGACATAAAATGTCATACAAATCTTCTGTGAGTTGTGGGCAGTAATGTGTGTAGTTTCTGTTAATTAATGAATAGTTGCTTGATTCTTAAATTTTTAGAAGAAAATTTAATGAATATTTGAACATTTGAAAAATCAGAACCCATCCCTATAACGCAAAGTCTCTCAGGAAGAGGTCTGCCACTAGACCACAACTATACCACAAAATGTGTTTTCAGACAAAAGCAGACCTCTGCAGTGTTTGGACTGTAATATCAGTGATGATTATGTGTTGCTCACCCAAGGTGTGGGATATTGAGTCGAAAGAGCAGGTGCGGACCCTCACAGGTCATGTGGGAACAGTTTATGCACTTGCTGTCATCTCAACCCCGGACCAAACCAAAGTGTTCAGCGCCTCCTACGACCGCTCTCTCAGGGTAAGAACCTGCAGTGTGTCCATGTTCATATGTCCGTGTGTGTGTGTGCAGGGTTTCCCCCAGAAAAGTTGTTTGACTCAGTGGCAAGAATCATTTTAGGGGGCCTGGTACTCTCGTTACAGCCTTATGGCCAAATGTCCTTTTCTGATGGAGACCCAGCATGAGTCAGCAACTTACTAATGGATGGCCCTCAAGATGAAAAAATTTCAGATGGAGTATTGGAATTGAGAATTTGGAGGTGTGATTCAGATTTGATGTTAAGTCAGTGCTAAAAGTTGACAGATTTAAAAATATGACTACGTAATCATGTGTGATCATTCAACATAGTCGTCAAATATAGCAGAGTCTTGAAAACTGTACAGTGTAATGTGGTAGACTTCTTGTCAAGTCAGTTTTATTTGTGTGGCGCCAAATCACAACAAAAGTTATCTCATTAGGTGCAGGCTCGCAGTCTCCTCCATGGTTTCTGACTGAAAAAAATCAATGTTATTTTCTTGGTTTTTAGATTTACCCATTGCGTGTGACGAGGTTGTAACATAATGTTAGCGTCTGATATTTGGAAGATGTTTGAGGCATAACTTCTGGGAAAAAGAAAACTGATCTCAGACCTGCTATGCTCACCTGCTGATCAAACAATTTCACCATTGGGCTTTTCAAATGCATATGCTCCCTGTCTTTAACTTCCCCACTGTGACTGGAGTCTGAAAACCTCTGGAAAAAAAGCTTGGCCCAGTGGAGGGGTAAAGCAGGCCTGGCTGCCGACTGTGCCTGTAATACAGTGGAGAAACCATGTGAAAGACTGGAAAACTGCCATACGCTTTTGGCATTTAGTTGATTTGTTACAGTAAATATTTCAACAAGATTTCATGAATATAAATAAAAGCTCAACATCAGTTGGACTTGTAAATATTGATTAAAGATCTTTTTTAAAAGGAGTAACAAGAAGATGTGTGTTTCATAGGGTGTCGTGTTATATGTTGAAACTGAGTGTGTATGTGTGCGTCTTTGTTTGTTTGTGTAGGTGTGGAGCATGGACAACATGATCTGTACCCAGACGCTGCTGAGACACCAGGGCAGTGTAACAGCTCTAGCTGTTTCCAGAGGCCGCCTCTTCTCTGGAGCTGTGGACAGCACTGTCAAGGTACCACTGCCCACCATGTATCAGCATCAGCACCTGTTTCTGTTTCTATCGCTCAGTCTGGCCATTGATGTTGCTCTATGTTCATACCAGCCCTCTGTCAGGACTTAGCTGCTTTGAATACTTCATTACTTATTCTTGATCTTCCCAAAATGCAGAAGAAATTACTGACCCCAAAAATACCCAGAAATTCATTGCCCAAAACCTAACACTTGTCTGTAACGTGAAAGCTCAGCTCTGTACCTATGTAGAGGCAAAAATATTTGACAGAAACCTTGATGGAACACACGTTTTATTGTACTCACTCATGTGATAATAATCTGTTTTCCTCAGATCTCCTGAATATAGTACATAATGTAGTCCTAGACCCAACCTGCAACCTGGGTCTTCTCATTGTATTTCTCTCTCTCAGGTGTGGACGTGTTAAGCAACCAGTGATTCCTGCAGACGCCAAGTGAACTTCACATGTGTGCCCCCCATAGTTGGCACTATGAACGTACATTGCATCTATCCACATGGTTTACCCCTCTGGCACCTATTGTTGATCAATTGTGAATGTCCGGCCACAGACCAGTCAAAAATGCCACTTACAGATCAAGCTGCAGCAAAACTGTTTTACTAGGTGTTGCTTTTTAAACCCTCAACGTCTCCTCAAGATCAAGATCCTTGGTGACCTCATTGCCTGTGGATTACAGGGCAAAGCAAGACAAAGCTGCCTTATGGTTGCACCAATCAACAGAGTGAATCAAACCTGTGACGGATGGACTGGGCGCTCTG
Source organism: Aulostomus chinensis (assembly GCF_037954235.1). NCBI lineage: Eukaryota > Metazoa > Chordata > Actinopteri > Syngnathiformes > Aulostomidae > Aulostomus > Aulostomus chinensis. The sequence goes on from NC_141337.1 coordinate 24,929,128, forward strand.
TCCCTGAAATTAGAAGGATTAGGATTGGTTTAGTGTTTGTGTTGGAGATGCTTGCTTTCTGCCAACGCTCCTGCCACAAGAGCTGCACGGGCGAGGACGCCGAATCCATTTTGCTAAAATAAGCCACGGCTGGTTTCACAGATGCAGCAGGCAGAGTATGATGTTTGTGAGAAAACAGAAATATAATGTAAGACTTAATATTGCTATTCCATGTACTTATTTTAACCACCTAATGCAGGTACATAAAACATACAACATAAAACAATATTTAACTAATGACGCCACTGTCACCAAAAAACTGTCTACTGGATTAACAATGACTGTCAGTGAGGTACAGGGGGTCAGTGAATTTTCCTTTCAGTAGTACTTAGCTACTATATGTATCTGGGAATTAAGTACATCTCTGACATTGAATGAATTTGATTATTGACAGAGTTTTGTGGAATGTTGTTTCATTCTTCCATGAAAGCTGTGCCAAGTTTACGGACATTCCCCTGGAGAGGAACAAGACTAAGCCGGTGGTCTAGAATGTCCCTTTGATACTGAGTAGGAAACATGTCTAGTGAGTTAGAGTCACTGAAGTGCAGGACAGTTTTCATCTTTTAGAAGGTGTCTATACAACGTAGTGACACCATGCTGAGAATTGCCACGCTGAAAAGTTACAACATTGGCCCAACAATGACATGCAGGGCCTTGTCCCAGCTTCAAACTGATGATCTGTTACTATAGCCGATGTCCATGATATGTCACTTTAGGCTTCCAGTGCAATGGGCTATTCTGAGAATAACATTCACATCAGTATGTTCGAGGGGAAAACGGTGTTCATCTTTGAAGTGAATTATGAATGTATGTGTTATCCCACTGAAATCTTTTCCTGCCTTAGACAGCAGTCAGGTCAAGGCCTCAATGAAGATCTTTAAGCAAAAAAATCCTTGTCCCATTGAACACATTTCAAATTAGGGCTGGGTATGGCGAGAACCTGACAGCACAATTGTATATTAAACATGGATGCCATTTGATAAAATAGATATTGTGATACTGCTACAGAATTTACTAAAAGTTACAAAATAGAGGGGGGTTTCATATTACATTACATTGATAAAATAATGGAGGAAGTGAGTCAAAACTATTCCATTCAAAAGTTTAAATTCAAATTATTAGAACGACATTTGAAAGTTGTACAATTGTACACTGTTACTGAATGCAGTAAATGTAGCTGCAATACCATCCTATTGAACAAAGTGCAGATAAGTTTTTGTGCCACTCACTGAAATACATTAAAATATAGCTGCCATAACTTAAATGGATCATGGTATGATTTTATTGATATATTATGATATGATATAGATACTATGGGGTGGAATAGTGATACATTTTGTGTGTGTGTGTGGGGGGGGGGGGTGCAGTACATTACTGTATTGATTTTATTGGACAATCCTAATTAAAATGGGAACAGAAATCAAAACGTTCTGTTTATATATCAGTTGTTTTAAATTTAACAAATAACATGTATTGGTCCAGTTGTCCTACCAAAGTCAAATCCCAACTTGTGTCCCAGTTCCACACTATATAGACTCACCTACAGTAAGTTGGTATGTGGATGTTGATCTTAAAGCAAGCAAACGGATTGCAAATCTTCAAGAACTGCGCTTTTAACAATGAAAAGACCTCACTCCTGCATTCTGTATTGTTCTTTTAGAGTTAACGGTACTGCTGTTGTATTTCCAATTACATTTCTCTGTACTCAGTTTTATTAATTGAAATTACACCACCTAAAAAGTGCAGGACTAAGTCCTAAAACCTGGAAATAGTTGTTGAATGTCAGGTTCCCAATCTTAAAGCCAGTTCTTTTGTTTTAGGCGTTTTCATAATGCTGGTTATGGTATTTAGGTTTTTGTTCTACAGCATATGATATAAAAAATTTAGCTTTTGTATCTTAAAAGCACCAGTTGTTGTCAATGAGCTGAACCAGAGGTTGATTATGTTTCAGAAATTATGCAAGTGTCCATTTGTGAAGATTACACTGTTGAACAAGTGAAATCTTAAACTTTTGTTCGCCAGAAAGCCAGTTTTCAGCAGCAATCCTAAATCCAATCCAAGAATCTTTTTAATTTATGGTTGACGATACCTTTAGTGATGCCAACTTGTAGGTTTCCATTGGTGGATAACATTCGTATGAACCTTGCTCGCACATCCTCAAATGAACTGATTCCAACTTCACATAATGTGTTCTGTTAATGTAGCCTAAAAGAAAAACGAAATCGAAATTGTTTGGATGAAGAGGATTTTTTATCTTGCAACCATATTAAAAAAAAATGAGACCCCCTCTTTTGAAGGCCTGAAGGTCCTCACCTCAACTTGGTGTAGTTGTCAAACCACACATTCTTCCTTCTGGTCCGTTGTGGTTATTAGCCTACTCAGCTCTGTGAAACCAGCCTGTACAAAACACCTTTTCAAAACTTTGAACATTCTGAGTTTTATATTTGTGCCATGATGGAGCTTAACAGTTATATCCTGTGGTTGTGTCAAGTAACATAATACAGAGCCTGGACCCTTGGGTGGGAGTGGCTTAAATCAAGAAGAGAGGAAGGCTGTTTGTGTCAATGTAAGAGTTTTAACGAGTGCCATATGTGTGTTTGTGTGTGTGTGTGTCTGTCTATATGTGAGAGACGGCAAGGAAAATATCATTGTCTTTCTCCTCCCCAAGTTTTGATCTCATCTGGTTAAAACAAGTAACCCAGATGATTGCTGAGCTTTGTAACACTGGCGGGCGAGCAGTAGAGGCAAACTAATGTAATTAGCCCAAAATTCTGAGAGGCCAATGCAGAGATATGCCACTGAGCCAAGGTGAATGCTTACTAAATTATATTTGAGCACCCATATTGGGTTCAGATTTTTGAATGATTGAGATGTGTTATACACCCACCCTCACCCCCCACAGAAACAGGCATTTGGCCCATGTGAGAGTTTTGTAGATGTTCCAAGGTATTTTTGCTTTGGTGTCAATGCTTTTTTGGCCCCTGCTACTCATCCTTGGTAAGAAAAAAGGTTTCTCAATGGTCAGCAATTTCTTGTACTTCTAATCATGTAAGCCTGAGTTGATCATTGATCAATAAATCTGTTGTACACTTACAAAATATCTTGTTTGATTCTTAACATGAAGCTATGGTTTTACTTGGCATCTTACAGGAGTTAATTCGACAAGATATTTATTCTTTTATTTATTCTATTTATTAGTCCCAAGATTTGGAAATATACACGTGTCACAACAGCAAATGTGAATAGTCAAGTTTGAAACAATAACTACGGGGGCGTTGCACCCGGTGAAATGCACCACCCATTCTTTGGTTTTCCTTTCAATTATCTGGAGGTGGCTCAGCATGCAGTAGTATACAAAGTTTGGGTTGAAGTCTCTGTACTGTCTGCAGAGTCTAAAGAGAACTTTTGTAGAAAGCAGTTTGTTAGGTTGTGTAAATGTCCTCACATACAGCGGATAGTTGGTGAAGTAGCCCAGGATCCAGTATGTAAGGTGGCTGTCTGCTGCAGTATTTCCACGAGCATGGAAAAGATGCCATCAGGACCCTCAGTCTGCCTTGCCTGGAGCAGGAAGGGGGCTGTGAGTTAGCTTAATTTATTAATGTAATAAAGTTAATGTAGTCTGTAGTGCATTGTGTCAGGCTACCTAAGTCTGACCCATGAGAAAAACAGTTGGTCCCACACATTTGTTTAAAAGCAATTCCCTGGAAAAGGAGCAGTTTGGTTTTTGTTTCGTTTTTTCTTTAAAAAAAAAAAAGAAAAAAAAAGTCCTCACTGGATGCAGTAGCTGTTCATGTAGGAAAGTTGAAATTAATTTCTAAAAGCAGTTTTTGATCTAGTATCTTGATATATCTACAGATAGAATTTTCTATCAGGAATATGGGGATCCGGTGCTGTTCCTGACCGTATTCACGGATCAAACATCAGCATTGGGGAGGGTTTCTAAGTTCCTTAGTAATGGAAATACCCAGATTAAAAAGTACACTGTGGAAGTCTTCATTCAAAATTGTGCTTAAGTAAATGTTGAAAAGTATTTGATACTGAGCTTAAATATCAAAATTTTAAGTTAATATATATACATTTTTTTATGGACTTGGAAAGGGCATTTGACCGTGTCCTTCAGGGGATCCTGTGGGGGGGGGGGGGGTTCTCTGGGAGTACGGGGTATCAGACTTCCTGATTTGGGCAGTTCACTCCCTGTATGACCGGTGTCAGAGCTTGGTCCTGGATTCTGTTCATTACTTTTATGGACGGAATTTATAGGGACAGACAGGGTGATGGGGGGGGGGGGGGGATCTCGTCAGGTGGCTGTAGGATCAGATCTCTGCTTTTTGTGGATGATGTGGTCCTACTGGTTTCATCAGCCTGTGATCTTCAGCTCTTGTTGGATTGGTTTGCAGCTGAGTGTGAAGCAGCTGGGTTGAAAATCAGCACCTCAAAGTCAGAGTCCATGGTCCTCACCCAGAAAAGGGTGGAATGCCATCTCCCGGTCAGGGATGAGACCTTGCCCCAAGTGGAGGAGTTCGAGCTACTTGGGATCTTGTTCACGAGTCGAGTGAGGGAAAGATGGATTTTGAGATAGACAGGTGGATTAGTGCAAGTCAAGTCAATTTTATTTGTATAGCACCAAATCAAAACAAGTTATTTCATGACACTTTTTTCTACACACCGTCAAGTACCATGCTCCTTCAGTTAATTTACACCCAACAATTCTCCATCAGCAAGCACATCCTGCAACAGTGGCGATGAAAACCTTCCTTTTAACTGACAGGAACGTCGAGCAGATCCAGGCTTGATTAGAATGACCTTCTTCTTTGACCTGTTGGGGGGGAAAGAAAACAGGAGAGCGGGGCAGAGATAAAGACAGACAATGGAGAAAGAGATATACAGAAGAAAAGAGAGGGGCGGAGATAAATAGGGAGAGAAATGGAAAGAGACTGGTGGACAGACAGGGACGTGAGCAGGTGGAGCTACGGGTGACTGCTTGAGCCTCTTCAGGTCTGCAGCCTCCTCCAGCAGCACCCAGGATCTGGAATGTGGGGAGCCCAAAGGCTCCAGAGAAGAAGATGAGTTAGTAACACATATGAGTATGATTTATGTACAACACATATAGGAGGACAGAGAGGAGGAGAGAGAAGCCCAGTGCACCATGGGACATCCCCCGGCAGTCTTACCCTATAGCAGCAGTCTAAGCCCGTGCAGCGTCTACAGTGATGCGGACTCTGCATCGGTCTGTCGTGGTGAAGAGAGAGAGATGAGCCAAAACGCAAAGCTCTCAATTTACCGGTCAATCTACGTTGCTACCCTCACCTATGGTCATGAGCTTTGGGTAATGACTGAGAGGAAGAGATTGCAGGTACAAGCGGCCGAAATGAATTTCCTCCAGAGGGAGGCTGGGCTCTCCTTTAGAGATAGAGTGAGAAGTGCCACCATCTGGGAGGAGGAGCAGAGTAGAGCCACTGTTCCTTCACATCAAGAGGAGTCACATGAGGTGGTTCGAGTATCTGGTCAGCTTGCCTCCCAGATTTCTCCCTGGTAGGATGTTCAGGGCATGTCTAAGTGGTAGGAGGCCTCTGGGTAGAACCAGGATATGCTGGAGAGACCGTGCCTCTCAGCTGGCCTGAGAAGGCCACAGGATCCCTGAGCTGGATGAAGTAGTCAGGGAGAGGGAAGTCTGGGTCTCTCTGCTTAGGCTGCTGCCCCTGCTGCCCATCCCCAGATAAACAGGAGAAAATGGATGGATGGATGTATTTCTGTTCTTGAATTATAGCCCTATGAAGGTCATATTAAAGTGGCATGTGTTCTAGCTGTGCTCTTCTGGTCCCATTTTCAAATGGGAGAATACACCATCAGGTTTTACTATGTTTTCTATATAAAATCTTCTTCAAAATGATTACTAAGTGCTGGATTGAGATCAATGTAGTGAAGTAAAATAGCAGGTCCCCTAAAACTTAAAGGTCACCTAGAATGAAAATCAAAGTTTTCGTGTTTTTGGTGTTTCTTCAACGTCCCCCAGTTGTGGCGAATACACACGAAATGTGAGGCAGTGTCATAACCTCTGAAGTATCTCCCCTTTTTTGAATCGCCGCTGGAAAATGGACAAATGCTCTTTTGGCTGAAGTGTTACGTCACAGTTCAGTCAGCCCCCCCCCCCCCCCCCCCCACACACACACACACACACACACACACTGAACCCACCTCTTTCACACACGCCCCTTCAACATGTTTCGGGAGGGGGCGATAATGCGCGCGAGCCGAGTGAGTGCAGCTCTCTTGTGTCGCTCGCTCGCGCTACACAAACTGGAGCCTGCAGCAGCAGCACTGACTGAGCAGACTGATTGAATGAATGGCCTCGATACAATTGACACCTTTGTTTTATCTGCGCTGTCTGTCGCTAGCTGGCCTGGCCTGGCTTGAGGGGGAAGGAATCTCACCAGCCAGGCAGGCTACCAAGGGGCCAGGCCACCGGGAAAACTCCCGGTTGTCCCGACGGCCACCCCGCCACTGCATATACGGCTGGATCCGCGAATGGGCCGTGGCTACTTGGTAGCTTATCTTACCAATGTTGTTGTATGATATGGAATGTTGTCAATTGACAGTAGCAGTCACACTTAGCACCGGCAACAGTTAGCCGAGAAAGTGGGGTACTTTCTTTTTAGTGACAGTGAGGGCAGCCAATCACCGTGTAGTAGTTAAATGAGGTTGCCAGATAAACAACGGCAACCGATCCCCGTCAGACTCATGCACTTGCATAAATAATGAGGTTGCCAGATGAGGTCAGAAACGACCCCAATAGGGACAAACGACGCATTCTAAACCCAACATGGTAACATAGCGGTTTCAGAGAGCCTTTAGGAAGCTTCTGAGCCATCACAGACCCAACCATTTTTAGTGGGGTTACATATCACACCACAGAACAAGAATTAATACCCCCTTCAACCTCTCTATGGCACCTTTAAATACTCAAGTTAAACATAAATAATTGTAACAATAAATTTTGTGAAGCTGTATGTGATTGATAAATTTCACAGGTGTATGGCCCGACATGTTTCATTTGTTCGTTGAGATAAATTGGGAGAGAAAGGGGAAGAGAATGACATACAGGGATCTTAACAGGTTGATGCTCAGGGGGGCAGCTTTAGCTTCTTCAGGTCTGTAGCCTCCTCAAGCAGCAGTATCAGTCAGGGATCTAGGAAGAGGGGGGAGCACAAAGGCCCCAGAGAAGAAGGCGAGTTAGTAACACCTATGAGTATAGGAGGGACGAATGAACGAGAGAGAAGCCCAGTGCACCATCGTAGATCATCCAGCATTCTACACCTATAGCAGCAAATCTAAGGGCTAGCCTTAGCCAGCCCTAACAACTGTAAGCTTTATCAAAAAGGAAGGTCTTAAGTCTGCTCTTAAATGTAGAGAGGGTGTCTGCATCCAGGACTGAAACTAGGAGATGGTTCCATGGGAGGGGAGCCTGATAGCTGAAGGCTTTGGCTCTCATTCTACTTTTAAAACTTAAAGAACCACAAGTAACCCTGCATCCTAGGAGAGAAGGGTTCTAGCTGGATAATAGGGGACTATGAGCTCTTTCAGAGCTGAAGGTATCTGACTGTTGAGGACTTTGTGCTTCAGAAGAATTTTGAATTCTATTCTGAATTTGACAGGGAGCCAATGCAGAGAAGCCAGTACAGGAGAGATATGGTCTCTTCTACCAGTTCTAGTCAACAAGCAGGCAGCAGCATTTTGGACCAGCTGGAGAATTTTTAGGGACTTATTAGTAAAGCCTGATTGGAGGGAATTGCAGTAATCCAGCCTGGAAGTGACAAAAGCATGGACTAGCTTTTCTGCATCTTTTTGAGACAGGATGTGTCTGATCTTATAGCGATGTTATAGAGATGAAAGAAGGCAGACTTGGAGATTTACTATATGTCGCAGTTAAAGGACAGATCTGATCAAAGATCCTTACAGTAGTGCTTGGGGCAAGGATAATGCCATCTAGGGTACCTATCTCATTAGATATGCTGTTCCTAATGTAGTGGGATGGAGTTCACCATCGTACTGTGGAAATTCCAATGCTCTTATGGGCTTATTGGCATAGGAGTTGGCTATAAAGGGAGGTAGTGAGGCCTCTTGTCTCCCTCTTGCATTCTTTTGCTCCCAGGCCCGCCCACTTCTGGGTCTTGGCGTTCTTGCATCTGTCTCCATGCCTGCTTCAGGTAGGCAAGCAGCAACTGCTTATTTTCTTTATTTTTCAGATAGTTTTGGCATTTTGGTAAAATTTGTTTTTATCATAGACAGTGTGTGTCACGTTTCATGGGGTGCTCCGCTTCCCCCCCTTGGCTTCAGTGTGTGCGGGAAGGTTACCTGACCAGGACGGGTTTGCCATGGCAGCCGAGAAGAGAGACCTTGCAGCTGGACCACGGCTGCTTTGTTTTGTTTTGCTTTGCTTTGTTTTTTTTGTGTTTGTTCTGTTGTTTTTTCGTTGTTTCTGTTGTTTTTGTTGCTGACACAGTGATTTGTTTTATCATTTCTTTGGCTCACCTGCAGTGCCCCCGATGCCTGCTTATGCTGCTGTCCCACAGCCTAGGGTGCCGGGTCTTGCTTGGCTTCAAACCTTCCAGTCGCCAGGCCTTCTTGCCTTCCAGCGAGCTTCTTCTGAACCCTCTTGTGTGCTTTAAGCGTTCATTACCAGGAGTTCATGGCTCTATGGACTATGGGTCTGTCAAGACATCCTGAGGAATGTGGCTAGTACAGGGGGGGGGGGGGGGGGGCCTAGTACACTACAACTGTTTTTAAATATTTTCTCATTAGCTTGGGGGTGAATGGTGGGGTTGTTTTGTTAAATTGGGATTGTATCTCTCCTTTCGTTAATTTGTGATTTACATATTGGGTTTGGGGCCTCAATTAAATAGTTGCTTTAAGCTCAGTCTCTTCAGTAACTGTCTTCCGCTTGGATTAGTTTGTGTAATTAATGGCTAATTAGAGTTTATAGAGTGCATCCTACTTGTCTTTTTTTTGTGTTGTTATGGTCAAGTTTCCTGCAATATATATTTTCACTGTTTAATTTAATTATTTTAATTTTTATTTATGCCAGTTTAAATTATGTACATTTTGAGGTTTTGGGGATTTGTTATGTTGTGTTTTGTTGTTTTGCCCCATTAAATCCTGTTTTTTTTCTTTCCTCTCTACCCTCCAGTTGCTGGGCTCAACGGTGGTGATGTCTCTTTTTGTGTGCTGTGTTCTTCCTGGTTGTGGGTTCCTCCCCTCCTTCACAATCACTCGCCCGAGTGTGTCTGTCATGTGTGATTGGGGTGTTATTTATTTCATTGGGGGGGGGGGGGGGGGCTGGAGTCTTTCCCAGCAGCTTTTGGGCGAGAGGCGGGGTTTACCCTGGACAGGTCGAGTCCATCACAGGGCCAACGTACCTAGACGGATAATCATTCACACTCACATTCATACCTACGGTCAATTCAGAGTATCAATCAGCCTAGTCCCCACTTGCATATCTTTGGACTGTGGCAGGAAGCCGGAATACCCAGAGAGAACCCATGCAGGCACAGGGAGATCATGCAGACTCCACACAGAAAGATCCTGTACCTGAACTGGGGCTCAAACCCAGAACCTTCTTGCTGTGAGGTCACAGTGCTAACCACTGCACCACTGTGCCACCCGCATAAAAAGTGTTTTTAGTATTTTATATAACAATAAACTTTGTATTTTGTATTGAATACTGTCTACTGCTCCTGGGTGGATAGAATTTGTGTGCCTTCGTTGCATTAAATTCTTTGGGTGAAATTCCCAAGGTGCCGTTGTCCAGTTTACACTCAACTCGCCACACTAAGGTGTTTTGGGCTCAGCACAATAACTTCAGTTTTGTAAGTCTAATAGAAAGAAATTGTGGGTTATGTATGCTTTTATTTCCTTTAGACAGGCCTCCATTTTAGTCAGCTGAGTTGTTTCATGTGGATACATTGATAAGTACAACTGCATTACAGTGAAAATGAATCGAGTGTTTCCTTATTATGTGACCTGGTGGAAGTAGATACAGAGTGAAGTGGGCTGGTCTAAGCACAGACCCTTGTGGAACACCATAGCTGACTGTAGTGGTTTCAGGAATAATCATTAGTAAGTACAAACTGAGATTGACCGAGTAAATATGACCTAAACCAGTTTATTGTGGTTCCTTTAATGCTAATGAGAATTGTTGGGTGTAAATTCATTTAAGGAGTGTGGGACTAGACCTGCTCTACTTGGAAAGTGTCATGAGATAACTTTTGCTGTGATCTGGTGCCATACAAATAAAATTGACTTGACTTGCCAATGACATGTTCCAGTCTCTGTAATAGGACATGACGGTCAATTGTATCAAAAGCTGCACTAAGTTCTAATAAGACCAGCACAGAAACGAGTCTCTCATCTGATGCTAGTAGGAGGTCATTGGTAACATTGATAAGTGATGTTTCTGTGCTATGATGAACCCTGAAACCTGACTGGAACAGTAACAAGTTGTTGCTGTGAAGTCAGAAAGCTGTTTGGCAATTGCTTTCTCCAGAATTTTCGAGAGAAAAGGAAGATTTGATATTGTAAGTCTGTAGTTGGCCAAAACTTCTGGATCCAGAGTTGTTGTTTTTTTTTTTTTGAGAAGGGGGTTCATTACTGCTACTTAAAAGGACTGTGGAACGTAACAAAGTAACAGTGACTCACTGATCATTTCTTAGAGAGAGGACCTAACTTGGAGAAAAGAGTCTTTATGCAACTTAGTTGGGATGGGGTCTAGGAGACAGGTGGATGGTTTAGCGGAGGAAATTATTGTACTAAGTTCATGAAGGTCAGTGGGAGAAAAGCTGTCCAGGTATGTCTGGGCCTACAGCTGCCTATAAGTTTCTGATGTTGTTGATGATGTGGTGCCAGCTGACGGCAAGAAGAGAAAAAAAATCTCTAATATGTAGTATATATATATCTATATATCTATATCTATCTATCTATCTATCTATCTGTCTATATATACATATATGTATGTATATATACATATATATGTATGTGTATATATATGTATGTATATATGTATGTGTATATATATGTATGTATATATGTGTGTGTATATATGTATGTATATATATATGTATATATATATGTATATATATGTATATATGTATGTATATATATGTATATATATATGTATATATATGTATATATATATGTATATATATATGTATATATGTAACAGAGCTGGGGCTCTGTTAGTCTGACTACAGTGCAGAAAAGAAACCTGGGGTTGTTCTTGTGTTCCTCTATTTATGCTGAGTAATCGGCAGCTCTAGTATTACTAAGGGCTTTCCTATGAGTTATAGGGCTATCTTGCCAGATTACATGTGGCGCCATGTCCTCTCCAGTTTTTAAGTTTTTTGTTTAAGATGTGGGTTTCAGAATTGTACCAAGTTGCTTCTTTCCTTTGATTCATGATTTTCTTTTTTAATGGAGCAATAGTCGCACTATTGATAAAATGATCAATTTGGGAAGGACTAAGGTTGACAACAGCATCCTCTGTTACAATGGGACATGATGCTGATTAATGAGAAATGACAGTCCATCATTACTGTGAGACCTGAAGGTCAGTCAGTCCAGAATATTACAAAAACTTTGAATGTGTCCCCAAGTGCAGTTGCAAAAACAATCAAGCGTTATGACAAAACTGGCTCACATGAGGACTTCCCCAGGAAAGGAAGACCAAGAGTAACCTCTGCTGCTGAGGAGAAGTTCATCTGAGTCACCAACCTCAGAAATCGCTCGTTAATATTACCTCAGATTGGAGCCCAGATAATTGCCACACAGAGTTCTAGTAGCAGATATATATCTATGTCAACTGTTCAGAGGAGACTGTGCAAATCAGGCCTTTATGGTTGAATAGCTGCTAAGAAACCATCATTAAGTAAAAGCAAAAAACAGAAGAGATTTTTTTGGTCCAAGAAACACAAGGAATGGACATTAGACCACTGGAAATCTGTGCTTTGGTTTGAGTCCAAATTTGAGGTCTTTGGTTCCACCTGCCGCGTCATTGTGAGATGCAGAAAAGGTGAACCAATGGTTTCTACGTGCATGGTTCCCACTGTGAAGCATGGAGAAAGAGGTGTGATGGGTGGGGGTGCTTTGCTGTTGACGCTTTTGGGGATTTATAAAAAAATTGAAGGCACACTGAACCAGCATGGCTACCACAGCATCCTGCAGCGACATGCCATCCCATCCGATTTGCGTTTAGTTGGACCATCATTTATTTTTCAAGTCAAGTCACCATGTATATATAAAGCACATTTAAAATGACCTCAGTCCACCAAAGTGCTGTACAATTGTAAAAGCAACAAAGAACAACAAGAACACAAGGGACAAGACCTTCCTTTTTGATCAGGCTTATAGTTGGGCTGCTTAGGCTGGCCCTTAGATATGCTGCTATAGGCTTAGGCTGCTGGGGGATCTCCCATGGTGCACTGGGCTTCTCTCTACTCCTCTCTGTCCTCCTATATTTGTCATACATAAATCATACTCATACATATTACTAACTCATCTTCTTCTCCGGAGCCTTTGGGCTCCCCTCATCCCAGATCCCGGGTGCTGCTGGAGGAGGCTACAGACCTGAAGAGGCTCAAGCTGCCACCCGTAGCTCCACCTGCTCACGTCCCCGTCTGTCCATCAGTCTCTTCCTTTTCTCTCTCTCTCTATCTCTGTCCCACTCTTTCCTTCTGTATATCTGTCTTCCTACATTATATGTCTTTGTCTCTGCCCTGCCCTCCTGCTCTCTTTCCCCCCAACCGGTCAAAGCAGAAGGTCGTCCCCATTGAGCCTGGGTCTGCTCGACGTTCCTGCCTGTTAAAAGGAAGGTCTTCGTCGCTGCTGTTGCAGGATGTGCTTGCTGATGGAGAATTGTTGGGTGTAAATTCATTGAAGGAGCGTGGTCCTAGACCTGCTCTACCTGTAAAGTGTCATGAGATAACTTTTGTGGTGATTTGGCGCTATACAAATAAAATTGACTTGACTTGACAATAGTCAATTTAAAACAAATATAAATTAAAAAGAGAGAATAAAAGAGAGTAGAAAGGAGAGAGAGCCAAGATTGCTTGCTCAGCTGGAAGTGAAAGCCAAGGAGAAAAGATGAGTTTTTAGGAGTGTTTTGAAATGTTCCACAGACTGCGCAGCTCTAACTAAGAGAGGTAGGCTGTTCCACAGCTTAGGAGCCGAGACTGAGAAGGCACTGTCTCCACAAGTGGAGAGTCTGGACCTGGGTACTGCCAGGAGCAACTGGCTTGACGACCTAAGTGCCCTAGCAGGGGTGTGCAGCTGTAAGAGCTCTGATAAATAAGGTGGTGTAGACCATTTATACATTTAAAAGCAATTAGTAAAATTTTAAACTGAATCCTAAAATTAATAGGCAGCCAGAACAATCAACAGAACAATGACCCCAAACACACCTCCAGACTGTATAAGGGCTTTTTGACCAAGAAGAGGAGTGATGGGTGCTGCACCAGAAGATCTGGCCTCCACAGTCACTTGACCTAAACCCAATATAGATGGTTTGGGATGAGGTGGACTGCAGAGTGAGGGCAAAAGGGCAAACAATATATATATATATATATATATATATATATATATATATATATATATATATATATATATATATATATATATATATATATATATATATATATATATAATGAATCCTGAATATATGGAGTGAAACTCTGAATATATGGAATGAAACTCTGAATATATGGAATGAAACTTTGAATATATATATATATATATATATATATATATATATATATATATATATAATGAATCCTGAATATATGGAGTGAAACTCTGAATATATTAATATATTGAATGAAACTTTGAATATATGGAATGAAACTTTGAATATATATAATGAATCCTGAATATATGGAGTGAAACTCTGAATATATATATGAAACTCGACTGACGTCAGACTTCACGGCAGCGCCTGCGGGCGGCCATGTTTTTCCTTCATAAAAAAGCAGAACTATTAACGGAACACTCTGCTGTGTGTAGAGGTCCGTATTTAGATCTGTATGGTTAGCTCGATATAGTTTTCAGGTGGTTCAATGAAGGTAAAACAGTGATCGGCCGTGCGTAATGGCACTGCGCTCTGACGCGGCACTTCTGCGGGACTGGAGAAGCTGCTGCGGCTGCAGGGATTTCGTGAACTGAAAGGGTAGCTCTTCATATATTGTTCATATACAGTAAGAATCGCCCACATTCATAGACCAATGCAGGCTGAATGTAAGTTTAGTACTGAACATATTTGATGATCGGCGACACATTGTCAGCTTTGGACACGTTACTCACACAGCGGACTGTGGACAGACAGACAAATGCAAATGAGATTTGCCGAAACCTTGAATATATTGAATGAATCTGTGAATATATATATATATATGAAACTCTGAATATATTGAATGAAACTCTGAATATATATATATGAAACTGTGAATATATTGAATGAAACTGTGAATATATATACGAAACTCTGAATATATATATATGAAACTCTGAATATATTGAATGAAACTGTGAATATATATTTATGAAACTGAATATATTGAATGAAACTCTGAATATATTGAATGAAACTCTGAATATATATATATGAAACTGAATATATTGAATGAAAATCTGAATATATGGAATGAAACTCTGAATATATATATTCAGAGTTTGACTCCATATATTCAGGATTCATTATATATATATATGTATATATATATATTCAAAGTTTCATTCCATATATTCAGAGTTTCATATATATATTCAGAGTTTCATTCAATATATTCAGATTTTCATATATATACTCAGAGTTTATTTCAATATATTCAGAGTTTATTTCAATATATTCAGAGTTTCGTATATATATTCAGAGTTTCATATATATATATTCAGAGTTTCGTATATATATTCAGAGTTTCATTCAATATATTCAGAGTTTCATTCAATATATTCAGAGTTTCATATATATATTCAGAATTTCATTCAATATATTCAGAGTTTCATTCAATATATTCAGAGGTTCACTCAATATATTCAGAGGTTCACTCAATATATTCAAAGATTAATTTCCTGAATGGCATGCCATAGTATATATATATGTATGTATATATATGTATATATATATGTATATGTGTGTGTGTGTATGTACATTTTTTGTTTTAAAATGGTTCAAAAATCTCCTGTAGGAATCATATGAACAGCATTTAAACATTACAGTGATCATAAGTATCGCCTATCACCCAAATAAGTTACAGGAACAAAAAAAATATCATCCATCCACTGCGGCTGCCCTGTCGAGCTCTCAATCGATTGTGACCTGTTTATGCAGACGTGCAACAGAGAACAGAGAAAATACAAATTTCACTTCACAGCACATTTGTATAGAACATTTATTTATTCAGAGCAGGTGGCCATAAGATGCAGTCACTAACACACACACACGCACGCGCGCGCACACACACACACACACACACACACACACACACACACACACACACACACACACACACTCTTCATTAAATCAAAAGCAGAGCAGTATGAAACACACATTCGGCATCCTGCGAGCATTCGCATACAGTCACTGCAGAGCAGAGGAGACACCAGTCAAGTGTTTGTCCAAATAAGCACAGGCAAAAAAATCCAATTTAAACAGCTTGGCTTTCTCTTTTAAGACAGACAACAAACAGTACTTTTACTCGAAAACGTATTTGACCACCTTCGTTTTTACCTTTCTTTGTTTCAGCCTGACCCCACCTCCCACGCTAAAGCACTCTTCAAGGTTAGCACCCAAAACACGAGGGATGACTGGAATGGGACCCAGGGACAGAGCTTAAAACACAATACTTTAAAATGTCTAGCTGTGAGCTGCAGCTGTGTGGGTGGCAGAACAGGGCGTATTTGCATGGTTGTATCAACTGACACACTTGACCTCTGACTGCTTTACAAATTTGGGTGGTTTCCATGAAAGTTAGTTTACTCTGTATTTACTTGATTTAAAATAAATGAGAAATGGACAAATGCAACATGATGGAAAAATTGAATAATGGAATCAGATTTTCTAACACACTGACAAAACTTGATCTATGCACTGTAGCAAACCATTAGCATATATTTATATTTATCAACTTCACCACAACTACCTTCATGCTTCTTCTGTTTTTGGAGTGATGACTTTTAATGTCCAGATAGTCTTGTTTAGCCACTGGTTAGCAACCACTGTTGGTAACACTTTACAGTAAGGGCGCATTAACAGTTGTCAATTATATGCAATTAGTCAATTCTAGATATTTCTAAGAGTGCTGGATGAGTATCATCCTTCCATCCATCCATCCATTTTCTACTGCATATCCTGTTAAGGGCTGCGCGGGCCTGGAGCCTATCTCAGCATTCTTCAGGCGAGAGGCTGGGTTCACCCTGGACAGGTCACCAGTCCATCAAAGGGCCAACAGATAGAGACAGACAACCTGGATGAGTATTAATGAAAGATAATTGACCATTTATGAATGCTCTTTAAAAGATGGGAACACATTTATCTTAACCCCCACACCCCACATTTTTTCTTCTCATCTGTGCTGTAACCAGGAAAGGTAGAGCATTGATAAATAATAACTAGACACATTGGTTGACTGGGCTGCACGGTGGTGCAGTTGTTAGCACTGTCGCCTCACAGCAAGAAGTTTCTGGGTTTGACTCCCGGCTCAGGCACAGGATCTTTCTGTGTGAGTCTCCATGTTCTCCCTGTGCCTGTATGGGTTCTCTCTAGAACTCCGACTTCTTCCCACTGTCTAAAGACATGTAGTTGGAGACTAGGCTGATTGATACTCTAAATTGAACATAGGTGTGAATGGTTGTTTGTCTCTATGTGTTGGCCCTACTATGGACTCGCGACCTGTCCAGGGTGAACCCACCTCTCGCCCGTAGCCACTGGGATAGGCTCCAGCCCCCCCCCCCCCCCCCCCCACGACCATTAACAGGAATAAGCGGAAGACGATGGATGGATTAGTTGACTGTTAACTTATGTTTAACAGAGCATAACTAATAGTTTTTAATGTACTATTATTGTAAAGTGTTCTCCACCATTCTAAATACACATAAATGCTCTGAGTGCAGTATATACAGACGTTTTATTTTGTTGGAACAAAACATTGAAACATAACCCTAACTCATCAATCAAAAATCAAAAATGATTTGGAAACAAGGGAAGCAGATATTCAGTAATGCTAATATACTTGCAGGTTTTTAGGACTCATTCCACATCACTCTGTCAGGGTAAATTGGATTCTAATAGAGAACTATAATGTTTATGATCTGATGATCGCATCTACTTGGTGATGGTTGGGGAGGTGGGATATCTAACAGAGACTCAAACAACAAAAGCCAATCCGAGAGAGAGAGAGAGAGAGAGAGAGAGAGAGCGAGAGAGAGAGAGAGAGAGCGAGAGACATCACAAAGCAAGGCACATGTTTGAAAGGAAAAAAAAAAAAGAACATTGAAAGAATACAAAAATAATCCAACTGAACAACAGTATTTTTTAAGTTATACACATTGTGGTACCTGGACACATGTAAGCAGAAAGAAATTCCCAGAGACCTCCCAGCATCCTACAATTATTCATCAGCTTGGGCCATCGAAGCATGAAGAATGAAACTTATTCAAGAATCAGATTAGATCTGTTCACTTTGAAAAATATTCCTCAGAATCACACATATATCATAAATACAGTTACATTTTTCAAATATCCATATATATAAAATCTCTATGATCATAGTTTAAATAGCATAACTATTCTCTGAATTCTTAATAATTTATAGAACAACTGGAGCTGCAGATTCTGGCTGCTTTTAGGAACGTAAAGAGGCCCTTTGCTGATTATAAATGTTCCTGGTAACCTTTGCTGACTGTCTCCCTAGCAGAGACTGTCAGGTATGTATAAACATCAACCTGATGATGTTAGCATGGTATGCCATGTTACTTTTACCTTGGAACTCAGAAGTAACAAGGTAACCACTGCAAACTTTAGGATGTATAGACCATTCCACTGTGTTTCCTCACCTAATGTATGTTGTTGTGTTGTTGTTGTGTAACTGGTGTAATGAACTGTACCACTTTCTGCTCCCTTAATCGCCCCCATGGAGACAAATAAAATTTTCGGAATCTGCTGTCGCACCCGAGTTGACAGCATTTCAATAGAAGAGGTTAAAGAAAACACTTTTTATACACTGTTTGCAATATTAGTACATAACATTGTCCTGTGTGGTGTTTTGAGCATCCAAACATTGCAATTGGGGGGGGGGGGGGGGGGGGAATCCTGCTTTAATTTTCAATTGCCAATTCAGAAATTCTGACTTTTGAGTTCAACTGTCAAGCTTTATAAGACCACAAACGTAGAACAAGGAGCTTAAATAATTAAACCAAGGCTATGGCGCTTGAAAGATATGGGTGTTGACCTGGAAAGAAAGTGTATTAGTGATATTGCAAAGTTTCATTATGGGAAGAATAAAATCATGTGACCCATGGAGCAAAAGGGTAGTGCCTCTTAAAAGTTGCTCAAAAACAACCCAAACTTACGTAACAAACTGTACCACTCTCTGCTCCCTTAATTGCCCCCCCCCCCCCCCCCCCCCCCCGGGATAGAGAAAGTTTTCTGAATCTGTATCTGAAACCATTCATCTTCACAGATCTCTGTCTCTCACTCCATCTAAACACTGCATTTTTAAATCCCATAAACATTTTATTTGGAACATACTGTGTAGTAACCAGAGTGATGCCAGTGGAGTTGGTGGGGATGATGTTGTAGATTGTCATGGCAACACGATGGGGATGATTGGTGGAGGTTAGAAGAGAGGGGCTGTCCACTAAGGTGTCAGGAAGGGTTTCGGTCCTTTAAAAAAAACAAAACAAAAAAACAGAAGAAAAATGGCATTTTTTTTTCGCAAAAAGGGATTTTTCGCAGGTAGAGCTGAGCTATAAAAAGAAGGAATGTAGTACTGGGGCAAAATCAAAGTTACAAAAACATCCACTCCCAGTTACATTCGTTCATCCAAGGCGGGTTGCAAAAATTACAGCACACCAAAATTTTACAGTGCATATAAAAAGTATTCAGCCTCCCACTGATGTTTTCATGTTTATTTTTTAAAATTTCAATCGATGAACATTTAATATGGCTTTTTCTACACTAAAAAGAAAAATAGGGAGCTTCAGGAGAGTGCCTGGCCTCAGCTGGCGAAAAAACAAATTGCTTTGATGGAAACAAGATGTCTTTTTACTTACAACAAGACAACCACCTTTTTAGTAATTTTGATTTGATTTTTTTTAAATCAAATATCTTGGGATGTAAACAATTCTTACTAGAATGCATATTTTGACAGCGTAAGTCAAATTTACATACATTGTCAAACTAGCATTCAGTCCAGTGATACAATTACGACTGATGTTAAATGTGGCCTGTTTCAACTAAAATGTTGGATGTCGTTAAAGTCATAAATTTGTCCCATCCTCTGTGGAGCAGTGATCCGTCCACCAATGTCTTGCTCAGGAGCACCGACAGCACTATCACCCTAACATACTTTGATGTTAGGCGAAATGTTAGGCATCCACAGCAAACACAGGCAAAAACTGTTCCACTAAAATGCTGTCTGAATCGAAAAGCACTTTAATCATGCAGTATTTGATATATTCATTTATATAGCAACAGTGATGATTCTTCCCATTAAATCACTTTTTTACAATATATTTTGACGGCTTCCCTCTTTTTTGTCAAGTGCTATGACAAAAGTGTGAATGATGAATAATTTTGAGGATTTGATTTATTGTTTATAATTTTACATCTCTCTGTACTGAGATCGCTGTTACGTTGGAGTGAATTTAAATCTACTTTGTTTTTAAATTGGTACAATTGCCAAAAGGGTAAAAAATGTCCCTGATCTCACTTGTAAATATACCTTTACCTGCTCCATTCCCTCAACTTTTCCAAGCAACTCAACATAGAGGGGATGAGTTACAAGAATGATACAAAAACATTATAGATCAATATTACCATCATGTGAAGTAAAATCCCACGATGGGAAATGAAAAAAGCTTCTGTGTCAGAAATACAACAATAGCATCTGTATCACAAAGCCATTCACTCATTACCACTACAGGCTACAGATGCACAACATTGGATGTTTTAACAAAAAACAGTGTAGTCATAATTCACAATTAACTTGGCTGTTAGCAAATAGTAACCCATGTCTATACTCTATGTATTTGTGCATCCTGAAAATTACATGTAAACATTGTGATTTTTTCATTATTTCTAAAACATAAGAGATAGCTTATAACTCCCATATTTATTGTATTTTCCGCATCATTAATGTATAAGCAAAACTGGGAAAATAAACAATGAGCAATATCTGGTGATCCCAATGATATGTTTTGCACCCTAACTACAGGTGAAGGTCTAACTGAACAAAACAATTTTTTTCTCAAAATGAGTCTACTTGCATATACTTTGGTCTCTTGCCAGGATCAAGAACAGTTGCCTGTACTAGACACATCTGGCTTTAGTCTAGAACTCTAAACTCACACATGCATGTTTAAACCATGGGAGTCAGCCAGTTACTTAGTAAGCCCCTGATATTTTTCTGTACCGGTTCTAGGCTCCAGCAAAAAATAGTGCCGCAGTGGAGACATTCCAATAATTTTGGGGATCTGTTACTACTTTGAAAATCTTTTTAATCAACCAGTGTCAAAAAAAAGCCATATTAAATCTACAAACAATAAAACATCAAAACTTCAAAGGACAGAAAGTACTTTTTAGAGGCACGGTGGGTATCAGAGGAGAAAACAGCTGAATAAGTCCATCCCAACTTGAGAGTTCGAAAATGCAAACATGTTCTTAAAATATTGTTTCCTTTAATGAAATGATCAAATGATTTGAGTTGGTTGGTGGGTCAGTGGGAGGCCGAGCTGTAAGTGTGTTTTGCTTTTGTTTTTTTCAGAGACGGTATAAAAATGCTCCTGTTGACGTGTGGCTCTGACGGTGGTTCTTGTTCTGCACTATGCAAGGGCGCCCCTGTCTGACCCTTGACCTCCATGTTGTGCTGCCTCTAACTTAGTAAAACCTCTAAAAACTTAAGCCAACTTTACTTATATGACCTAATATTTGAAATCCAAGGCAACATGCTGGAACCCTCCACCCCTTTTCACTTCAATACTATGCAGGCTCCTATGTGTATGTATGAGTGCAATATGGTGGCATGAGTTATTGTGCTTCTTGTGTGTGTGTGTGTGTGTGTGTGTGTGTGTGTGTGTGTGTGTGTGTGTGTGTGAAGGATGACGAATATTTATCCTGAAATTTCAACAAAGCTAAACCTAATGTTATACATACACACCTACCAACTGACTGTTCCTCTCTGTATCTCTCTCTTTCTCACACACACACACATACACACACACACACACACACACACACACACACACACACACACACACACACACACACACACACACACACACACACACACACCTCAGGAGCTGAACAGTCTCATTTTGGTCACAAATTAAAGTTTCCACCAAGTCATTAACATTGTCACAACACCAGAGGTCACCATTCCACACAAAACCAAGACATTGAAGCAAAGAGCTAGATTCATATTGGTAATTGGTATATTATATATTACTGTGCTAATGCAGGACTTTGTCAGTAGATATAAACTCTCCATGCGTAGAATGTACACAGACCAGATTATGATTCAGTACAGAATTGGTTTTCAATCAGTACTCTTGAGTTTATAGCTTCAACAGTCCATGAGGAGTTCTAAAAATACGCAGATATTGATTGCAGTCTCCTCCATTTGCTTGCACTTTATACACTTCTAGCTCATGATTTTTCTCTCTCTCTCTCTGTTAATTTTTTGGTCCATTTGTTTCCCCTCCCTCTTTAGGTATCTATCCATTCTTCACCCTTGCAGTGCTCTGGCCACATGTGGTACATCATCATTTTCATCGCCAATAACAGGAGATGTGAAGAAAGCCGATGTTGCAGAGCAGCGACAGGCAGATGGATAGAGTCTGGTTGAGCCAGGACAAAGAGAAGGATAAAGAGAAGCAGAAAGAAATAGAGAGAAAGAGAGAGTGAGAGAGAGAGAGAGAGAGAGAGAGAGAGAGAGAGAGAGAGAGAGAGAGAGAGAGAGAGAGGCATGTTGCCCATTGTGCCATCTGAGTCACTCCTGGTGCAGCGTTGTTATGGAGACTTGCTGACTGGTTTCAATATTTTACTCCAACATGGCATCCAGCTGGTCAGCCAGGTCATCAAACATACTGCCAATGTCGTCAAGGATGCTGACTGTGGTCTTCTGCTCAGTTACAGAGCTACAAACACACATACACATACAGAAGGACACAGTTATAGATGATGAAATATTTCAAATCAAATGTGAAGATTCGGTCTGATAGTGGGATGCTCTGCAATTTCTTTTATAATAAGAAGTTTGGAAACCCAATTTTACATGAGCTATCCTGCAGGCCAACATAGACTGCCACTAGATTTGACACACTGTTTCTTTAAAGGAACATGACAAAATCTTACAGGCCAACCATCCCAGATCCAGACAAGTAGATACATACCCCTCTCTCCTCTATGCTGCATTAAGCAGCCAAGACTCTTCGAGACCAAATGATCAGTACCATCATTAGCGAAAGATTGTCATATACAGTTTTCTTTCAAATCACTCTTTGCAGCATTAATATAGCAAGGATTATACATCACATTTATTATCAAATTCATTGTTAGAAGAAGCATGACCAGAACTATTTGCCTTTCAACGCGCAGTGATTTAATACAATCCCTCAACACTTTATGCAAGGAAACCACAACTAGAAGACCAACTGCTGCTTCCAGGGGTGTAGTGGCACACAAAATGTCTGGTGTGGTACTTACCACAGTTTCTATATCATGGTTTGACTCACATTTAGAACAGTGAGGTTATAAATTGCACAGCATAACAACTTCCCATGTAAACATCTAATCTAAATTTCAAATCAAATCTGAAATAAAACATAGAAAAAATTTAATGTATGACAATAATTCATATGAAAACAGATTTGTGCAACTAACATGGTCAATGTAGCTATGCCAATTGATAGAATATTGATTTCCATGCCATTTGCTACAAAAATGTGGAACAGACATAAGTATCCTCACAATCAATATATCTGTGTGAGAGCTCATATTTGAAGTGTGTTCCACTTTCCAAACTGTATTCATTGGATATACATCTGCGCTGTACCAATTTGATCAGCTAAGAACAACTACTGTTACACACTCAGGTACTACTAATCATGGCTGATGTTGCAAGAGAGAATGAGGTTGATTACTTCTGAACAAACCAAGAATGTGAACCTTTATTTGATTGGGGCACGCTTACATGCCCACCCACTACCATTCACTAAACTAAGCTGAATAGCAGTCACTTGGTCTCTGGATCTCTGATCCCTGATCCATGCACAGAGGAGAGAGGAATATTTATCAATAAGTACACAGCTGGTGTGTTGCTAGTCATAACTACATTCATGTGGCCTGTGTTTTAAATTACATGTTTATTGTGGCTGTATGCTTTTGCCTGTTATTAAATGTTGATTGCACAATGTTGGAAGAAAGGTACAATATTGACACATTAACATTTAGATATGTCTCCAAAAGACTTGATTTATACTCAACAATACTTTGGCAAACCTTTAGTGTAAGGCAACAATACATCATTATTTTCTAAATTAGACCTCATTAAGTAACATTAAGTATATGGCAAGTATATTTATGTAAAATTCACAAGTAAACTTATGCATATTATAGCGTTTCAAGATCTACCACTGCAATCAGTACCAGTACAGTAATTTAACTACACCCAGTGCTCCATGCTAACACTAATCTGAAAACACATTATTGATGATTAGCAAAGTACACATTGTGGTGTGAGTATTTGTGTGTGACAGTGTTGTGTGTTGCTCACTCCTCCTGCCGCAATATCTTATCCTCCACAGCCTGTAGTGCTGCAGCCAAAGACGCGCTTGTCTCCTCCAGCTTCTGATGCACCAAAGCATCCACACCAAAGTCTGTCATCGTATTGACTGGCGCTGTGACCACAACCCCTGTCATTCCACTGTCAACTGAAACACCCCCAATAGAGGAGCGAGGAGGCTTGACAGGTGGGCTGGGAGTGGCAGGAGTCTGGGGGGTCTGGGGAGTCTGGGGTGTCTGTGGTGTGGTTGGAGTCTGTGGTGTGTGGGGGCTTTGGGCGGATGGGCTTGTTGGCTTTACGTTAGGTGGGCTGGGGGTGTTGGAATGAGGGAAGGAAGGCGGTGAGCTGGTTTGTCGGGCCACCGTAGAGTGTTGTTTCACTGGAGGATGGCCAAGGGTTGGGGAAGGGGGACTGGTCATGGAGTGTATGAGCTTGGCTGGCTTGGGCGCTGTAGGTGGGGGAGCTGGTTTTGGTGAGACTGGTGGAGGAATCTTCTTTCCTTCCACTAGAGATGAATAGAAAGAAGCTGGGTTAGGATGACCATCTGTTCTGCTCCAAGGGGCCTTAAGGGGGCAAGGTTTAACATGAGCACTAGTTTTGAACGAGTGTCACTGAACATGCGCTACATTCAGGTTCCACATAAAACAGAACCTCTGCTGTTACCACCTGCAGATAAGGGCTATGCATTAAAATCAATTCAGCAATGTCACTTTTTTGTTTCACAATACTGAAGCCATATTCCAACCCAAAGCGTGTATATGATATCGCCACATATTGCTACTAAATTGCATACGATTTTTGGTTGACAAATTTCACATTCTGACTTTAACTTCCTCAAAAATGTCAAAGCAGCATTACATCTACTGGGGTATCCTTATTTATTCTCTCTGTGCATTCCATGAATAATGTTGGCATCATTTGTGCATACAATCCTCACCACACACGCACTCATGCACCCAGTGTACCTGGACTGCCAGGTGTCCCAGGACCTGGGAGGGGGACTCTCTTGTTGGAAACAGCCAGTGGGGGGTTTGGTGGGCCTCCTTGTCTCTTTATCTGTGCAACGACTGGCTTTGGGGAGACTGGAGGCTTTGGTTTTCTCACCAGACCTCCTTCATTGGCCACTGGAGCTCCTTGGTCTACATTGTCTCTTTGAGGAGCAGCAGTCACTTGGGGTTGAGGTTGTGGTTGCTCAGTCACACCAGCATCAGCCACTGGGCAGCGTTTCATGTTGGTGGTACCATTCTGGTAAGGAACTGGCTGGGTGGTATTTGGGGGCCCACTGCTTTCAGGCTCTCCATTTGGCCCAGCAAGTTCAGTGTAGCCCTCTGGTTCCTTGTCGCGGCTCTTGGGTCTTCGCTTTACAGTGGATGACTCCTGAAGGGTAAAGTCAGAGCCATTTGGGTGGATCTTTGAACTGCGAGGCCGCCGCTTTAAGGTCGCTGTAGCCTCCACCCTGGAGATTTCCTCAAGTGTGTAACTACCGTCTCCCCGGGGATCCTCACTGTCACCCTGCAGACAAACACAAAATGCACACTAACGGAAAATTCATACATTCGTGGCAAGTGGCAATTTCTGCATTGTCAAAAACATTGATAAAGATAAATGATGACACATATAAAGCTTATTAGATAGATAGATAGATAGATAGATAGATAGATAGATAGATAGATAGACAGACATATATATAGATAGCTACCTGTCCTTCTCCTTCTCCTCGGCCCTGTCGGCGGATGGTCAGACTTCCCTCTTCTGCAAACGGCAGATTTTCAGATGAACTGCCGCTGCCTCCCGAGCTGGGGTGAGGGGATGAGGGAGTGTGGGGGGAGGAGGAATTTATAGGGGGAGGGGAGGTTTCAGGCTGGGGGCAGAGGATGGGAGTTGGCTGGTCACGCCTGGCAGCCGCCACTAACTCAGTGACAGGGCCACTGATGGTCCGTCGACGGTTCACTACTTCACCGTCAAGGCCAATGGCCTGGGTTTTCCCAACCTGTTCAACACATGACCACTGGTTGAGTACATTAACTGCATGAATAAAAGTATATGTACAATATTTCTATAATCATACTTGTTTCCTATCTTACCTGGAGGAAATTCTTCTGTAGCGCCATCCCTTTGGCTCCACCCCCAATAGAAGACATTTCCAACATTGCGGCAATGGTCCTCACACTTCCCATACTGTTTGTCTCAACAGCACCTGACTCCACAGATACCCCCAGGTCACTGGCCCGCCGCTGCTGGTGGTAAGGCACATCCAGCATCCCATCTGCGGTGGTTAGTGTTTGCTGTGCATTTGCATCTGTCAGGTTGGAGCTGGAGCTGGAGATGGCGGAGCTGGAGCGTTTGGGTGGTGGTGGGGGCGGGCCTTTTTTCTTCTGACGCAAAGCGAAGGACTGTGTCTGGTTGCGAACGACATTTTTGTCCTGGTTGCGGACAGAGTGACTGCGGCTGACACGGTGGGTGACTGTAGCATATTTAACTCCTTCTCCTCTGACAACTGTTGAGTCTTGACATCCAGTTACCTCTGCCTCCCCTCCCCCTCCTCCTCCCGTCCTCTCATCACACTCACCATCTGATACAGCATGCCGGTTGAGACTGTGGGCTCGCTTTATCTGGAGCGCTGAGGGCTCTGCTCCTTCTCTTTCAACCAGCTCAGGCTCCGGTGGGAGACAGAGGAGAGGGACCTGTGCTTGTGTGCTTTCCTTGCACTCAGTGACCTGTGTCTGCGGGTGGGGCTGAGGGTGTGCCTGGTTTTGAGGTTGAGGTTGTTGCTGCTGGGCCTGGATTGGAACTCCACGGTGGACGGGAGACTGGGGGGGGTGTGAGCGCGGAGACTGAGGTCTCTCCCCCTGGCTGAACTGAGGGGAGGGCCTGGGTTTGGACTGTGGGGAAGCTGTGCTCTGGACAGAGGAGGTGGAGGATGAGGATGAAGTCCTGGTTTTGGTAGGGGTGTGAGGGGGTGTGTAGGGCGGTGCAGGCTGTGAATGGGAGTGAGAGTGGCGGTGTTTTCCTTGAGATGATACACTGCCTCTGTGGGAGGAGGTGCTTCCCTGACTGCTTTGCTGCCTCATAGTCCGTGCCTCTTTCTTCGGGGGCCCAGAGACCACCTCATCATGATCCTTACTGAGAGTGCGTGTTCGTTGAACTTTGATCTCCTGAGCTGGCAGTGTCATAGCACTCTGCAGCTCGATACTCAATTCACTGTCCTGGAAGGTGCTCATCTTTGGAGACATCACCTCTGATGAAAGAGAGAAGAAGGATTCAAATAGGAAGAATATTTACCATCATAAGATAGTACATCATGGATGTCTCATTAAAAATGGCAAGCACATAGTCCAAGTTGAATTTGTTCACGACAACTCACCATCTGTTGGCGGGCTATCGATCGACATAACCTCTTGCTGTTGCGTGATTGGCGGGGGCTTCTTTCTGAGCGAACCCCGTCCGTCTGAATTGCGTTGCATTTCAGCTAGTCGCTTAACTGCAAGCATCAGCTTCTTTTGATGGCCTTAAAACAATGACATTACAACTTTTGTGTAATAATATCAAGACATGAAAACACACTTCCTAGATCATACATTACAATTTTCACAAATTATTTCACAGCAGTCTTCAACAGCAAACAACTATGGAGCCCCTTAAGTCGCGAAATTTAACAAATTATCGGACAAGTCTAAAATATAACTGAATACATCATTAAATAACTTTGTTGGTTTATGTATCAAAATATTATAATGTAAAGAAGAAATAAAGCTATGTACTATTTCATTTTGCAATCATTAACTGTTTTCTATCTTTATCACTAATACCAGTCATATAATCACATTTAGCAATTGGAAAAGACTATGACTATATTGCATTTTATGTTTTTGTCCAGACTGATTGGTATGAAGTCAAGCGAGTGGTTTATTTTCAACAGCAGAAAAACTGTTGGCTCAAAACAACAGTGACATCTCCATTAGTTTCGTTTAGTTCAGTAAAGTTTAGATTCATTTTTAGTTTAGTTTATTTTAGTTATTTATATAAAATATATTTTTAATTTTTAAGTATTGTAGTGAAACAATACATTTAGAATTCAGGCGAATGAAAGCACCCTCTAACAACTAGATCACACAGGGGTTACCTTATTTTAATGTACCACAGCTATAACTTGCAAGTTAAAGAGGTTAGTCAGGGCTGTGGCACTGCTCTGAGGCCGACATGCACAAGTGCTTTCGGTTTTGTTTGGTTGTCAAAAGGTGCAAAAATTACAGAGTGAAACGCCAAACAAATGTCCCTGCTCTAGAACTCCCTCCAGTTTCAGTGACACCTGCATATCTGCCACAGAAATATGGACAGATCATTGTGACTGAGGTTTACATTTCCCCAAATGCAAATTATAAGACTTTCAGGATCTGGAGGCTGTCTCCTTGGATAATATTGTGCAGCAACAATGACTTATCACTTGCCAGCAATATGTTCAGTGCCATACCAGGGGATTTAAAACTATCAGTCTCTGATATGGCAACATTAAATCTGTTTATAGGGCAATCAGGGAGCCACCGTTAGGATCATCATCAGGTAATGATGCTGTGTTTTTATCACGAGCCAACAGACAAAAATTTAAAATGGATAAACACAAATTAATATCAGCGAAAGTGTGGGATGAGGACAGTGTTCTGACTTTATAATGTTGTTTTGAATGTCCAGATCTGGATGAATACATAGAAGTGGTCACATCCTAAATCAATTGTAATAGAAAATGTGATCCCTGCAAAACAATGTGATTCCAACAAAACAAACTGAAATATACAGAAACACGAATCCATGGATTAATGCTGACATTGAGAAACATATGGAAAAAGAATAGGCTTTTAAACTGAGTGACAGAGGCACAGGAAATCCAATACGAAAAGACTATAAAACAAAAGTGAAGGAGCAACTGAAAGACAGTAATGCAGGCCTGATATAAATTAAAGACAGTGAATGGTCAATGCACAGATGATGGACTCTATGCATACAGGAGAATTTGTCAATGAAGTAATGAAGGTTTTTAAAAGTCACAAGATAGCTGGACTGTCCCGTTTTGAATTTAATAGTGGAGACTAAAGACAGGGTTGCACAGCAATACATGTAACATCGGATGAAGTCAGGTACACGCTCTCAAAGATTAAGATCAAGATATCTGCTGGACCTGATGGAATGGATGAAAACAATCTTTAAATCTGTTTTGAACATTTGAGTTCTGTATTCACAAAACTTTTTCAAGTGCTTTTGGTTGCAATATTAAGCAAAGCATCAAAACTATCTATCACCTGTAACCAAAAACAACGTAAGTACTGAAAGAAGTAGTTTTATTTGGGTACCATTATCGAAAGAAAACTTACATGGAAAGCATACACTAATGCTAGGTTTGCTAGGGTCCAACAACACATGTACTTAAGAAAATTGCAATGTTTTGAAAGAGATCCATCCATAACCAAACTGTTCTTTCTGTTTTAGAAGAATATAAGCATGCACACACACACACACACACACACACACATATATATATATATATATATATATATATATATATATATATATATATATATATGCATTTAGTTGGACCCATTCAGTTTTTAACAGGACAATGACCCCAAACACACCTCAAGACTGTGTAAGGGCTATTTAACCAAGAAGGAGAGTGATGGAGTGACCAAGAGTGCCAGATGACCTTGGCTCCAAATAAAAAATAAATGTTTTAACATGGCCAAACCCCGGGCTTAGTCACTCAACTGTAGCTCAATATGCTTGCAAAGATAAACAGAGCTACGTCATCCTGATGAAGCTGACACATTCCTGGCTTTTAAGGGGATAACTATCAAGATGGCTATATGTTCTCCATAAATTATTAAAAAAAAATAAAAAAAATTAAAAAAGTTCATCTTACCCAGTTTGGTGATGCCTATTTCTTGAAGATCTTCCCAAGTGATGTCAGTGATGAAGTCGATGTTTTCATAACCATTCTGCACTAACACCTGGTGGTACTGACTTAGACCAATGGCAGAGAGCCACTCTCCTAGACTAGCCTATAAGAACAGCAGAAACACTAATGCTGATAAAAGAACTTTAAAAATTCACACATATTTGACCCTAGATTGACCAAAGAGGAAAAGAAAGTTGGGAAGAAGAGAAATATAATACATATTTCAAGCCACATGGCATAACCTGATAACAACAGGATATAAATTTAGACGTCAAATATTAAAGGAACCCTGGTGTCCATAGAGTGACAAAGTGGCCCTACATATACTATATACACACATACATACACACATAAACATATATATGTTTATGTGTGTGTGTGTGTGTGTGTGTGTGTGTGTATATATATATATATATATACACACACACACACATATATATGTTTATGTGTGTATGTATATATACATACACATATATACATATATGTTTATATATATAGAGAGAGAGAGAAAGAAAGAAAGAAAGAAAGAAAGAAAGAAAGAGGTGGCACCCAATATTTTCTCCATCTATGGCCACTCCAGACAAGTATCTAATGGACGAATAAACCATTGTGTGTGTGTGTGTGTGTGTGTGTGTGTGTGTGTGTGTGTGTGTGTGTGTGTGTTGAGTTCAACTCACAGGTTTCTGCTCAGGCAGCCACTCCGTGACACTTAGTTTATTAATCTCTGATGTCATCTTCTTTCTGTGACCTGGCTTCGTTATTCCAATAGCTGTCAGATCCTACAAACAAACAATTCAAACTTGTAAAAAGTTAGTTGTGTGCATGTGTGTGTGTGTGTATATGTGTGTGTGTGGAGGGGATTCGTTTCCTTAATTGTCTCTCTCTCTCTCTCTCTCTCTCTCATGCATGCACTCATGCATGCACACATACACGCACACACGCACGCACATATGAATACACACACACACACACACACATCTTGCAGCAAGGATCAGCAATGACATCTGATGATAGCTCCTGCCAGTTTAAAGAAAAACAGCAGAAATGCAGAAATTTCAATGTCTCAAAATCATAAGAAAAGCCCCCCCCCCCCCAAATAAAACAAAGGAAATGTATGCAATGAAGCGGAAGCATTTAAAACAATTTGATTCCTCTTAGTAGTCTTCTTGGTTCATCATTATGAAGGCATATTTGTTGTTTTACTGTAAATTATGATGGACACATTAGAACACACCTACAGTATCACCATACATGAGCATTCACAACTCTTGCACAGATTGAAGCTTGAACACACACGCACTCTAGGGTTCAAAACCCACAGATTATATGCAGATGCAACACGAGCATACAGCAGAGTATACACACTGTATCCAATAATAGTTCAGTTTAGCCCCAACGAGCACAGCAGCAATCAGAAATGATGTTTGTCAATAAATAATGCATGTGCTATATTATTTGTGAGTGTAACAGAGATTTTCAGTCTACTTCTCCAGCAGGTAGCAGCAATGGTGTGAGGGTGAGGCAGGGTCAAAGGCTTGTGTTGATTATACCACGAAAAATATTTTTCTGTTTATTCAGGTGAGTGAAAAATATACCAACTGGATCCTTTATCTTTACCTTAGCTTGTTTATCATGGGACAAATGTGGTACTGAGATATGAACACTACACTCCATTTGCCAGTATATTAGAGAGACATAGACTGTTTTGTCTTGTTTTATTTAGGTAAATGGTTCATTAAAAAATGGTGTACTTTTTTTTTTTTTTTACAGAAAATTACATGTGAAATAATCGAATGCAGCCTTTGTTTACATGGACCTGTGTAAGACCATAGTATTACACTGCCATGTGAACAGCATTTTAATGACTTAATCCAAAATGTCAGAGGGTCAGAATCAGGCTAAGCAATCATTGCATAAAGATGTGGACTATCTTGATTTTCAGTCACATTATGAATTGCAACCAGACATGTATACACCTAGATTGCACAACGAAGTCCTAGCTGAGTTTTCACGAGCTATTTACAGCACAGCAGGCACACTTTATTTGGAATATTAGCTGGAAAACAAGGAAACTGCGGTGATGAATGTAGGGACATAATGTAGGTGGGCTTCATCAGTCATTAGTGAGATTTTGTTCTGTAGCGTGTAAAAAGGAATATGATTGGAATATTCTGTAAGAAATTTACATTAACACCTTAATCCAGATATTGTCATATTTAGAACGTCAACAATCAGATTATTGCTGCCCCTGTTAACATAGCCAATATTGCCATAATACTATAATACCATAATAATATTTATACTTTCATTTCTTGTCACAATTTGTCTGTAACATGATTTGCCATAGGAGTCTGGGAAACTCTAAAATTAAATTGTATACTGTTTGTTGTTTGTTGAGAGGAGAGGTCTAACGCTGGGTTTCCCTTGATCAGTGAACTCAATAGGGTTGTGACAGATTTTTTTGACCACCAGGGGCAAAAACAAATACTGTAACCCAGAGTAAAACAACTGACATATTAAAAGGTTGTCTGCTTTATTGCTGAGATATTAGCAAACATATCAACGTATTCCATATTAATTTACAGTAATGGACTTTTTACACTTATCATTCTTTTTGGCTCTAGTTCACAATTCCACTAACTCGTGAGATTAATCCTCCCATCAAAATGTGCTAAAAGCTCAACTCTCTTCTACTGCCTCTCTACTTCTTTTGCTTTCTGGTGTTTCTTACTGAGGAGATACCATACACTTGCATGATATTGAACTTTTTGCTGGTGTTGAAAATGCCAATATATTGTACAACTGATTTGACTGATGGCTAATTATTTACCATTGTCAATACAACCTGTATAAAAAACAACTTTCTGTCTATATCCAGGATATTCATATTAGTGGATACTAAAACACACATGAAAACATGAATTAGAGAAGTAGTTTTCCTTATTTTAAGAGCATAAATCCTACAGTACATATATTATTTCCTCAAGTTGATGAGGAAAAACTAAGATATTTAAGCAGAATGGACTGAAATCTATGACATATTGTCCATTGGAGTAATACTTACACACTTTAAAAAAATACATTAAAAAACATATTAAAACAACAATATTTGGTTATATTGAGGATGTGGAGATATTATCGTGCATCCTTAAAACACTTACGTAGTTGGGGGTTCAAGAACATGGCTGATCTAACCTTTTATAATGTTAGGTTGATGAGAGCCAAAAGATTCAACTGTATGCTGTCGGTGCAATAAAGTGAATCAAAACAAAAAGTTAATAGTGCTTAGTGTGGTGGTGGGAGGGGTCAGAGAGGGATGTAACTCGGGACCAGGACAAGTGCGAGAAGTGATACCAGGAGACAGGGGTTTGGATGGCTGAGATCATCTCATTTGAGTGGTTTCATTGTGCTTCTTTGAGGACTGTGACAGGAAATGATTTACATGCATTGGGAAAACATCAAGAACAGCACAAATCAAGGCTGTGCAGACTTGTGTTCATTGTGGTCCTTGGAGGTGCCTGTTACCCCTTTAAGGTTCAGTTGCCTTACCTCCGGTGTCATTCGGCTAATGGTAGGCAAGTCATACCCAGCGCCCAGGAAGTTTGAAGTGTAGACCTGCAGCTGAAAGTCGCTCAGCCATTGGACAACTGCCTCTGAGCTCTAAGGGAGAGAAGACAGGGGGGCATGCTGTCACTTGTTCCATGTCTGTTTCTTCAGTAGCCACTTCTTCTCAGTAGGACCGAGTTGGGGAAAACAGGGGCCGAAAATAGAGAGAATCAGAAAACAGTTGTCCAAAACAGTTGTCCAAAACAGTTGGACAGTTGTCCATTTATGCCAGTTTACACTTGCTGATGCCCAAAAAGACACATTCTTGTACACTTATGGATGATTACAATTTAAGCTCAGCTGAGAACGGGCTGAGAGGTTGGCCCTGGTTTGTCTGGTTTGGCCCGATGGTGAAAACCAAGCTCGAGTTAGAGAGGAAACAGGCCCTGCCTACAGAAACTAGGCCACTAAAGGAAGGACCGTAGAGTACAAACGGCAATCTGCTTGGGACAATGTATAGCATGAGAGTGGATTTTGTCTTTTTTTTCTTGAAGTCTCTATAGGAAACATGCTTCATCATCACGTACTTCCTGAAAGAAAACATCTTTCCTCCAATTATCTCATTCTTCTACAATGATTACATGTTTCGGTTTTGATGCTGATCTATGGTTAAGCTTGACAGGACAAATACCAAACCTAAAAGGCTGAAAGCTGAAAACATAAGAACTACAGCATATAGAAAAGTTATATATAAAACATGTGCCACCTGCTGTCTCCATCCTGTAAAACCCCAGAAATAAAAGTGCCTATATACTACTAGACATGAATTGTTCCTACATAGACAATTAAGACTGCTAGGTTGTAGCTGTTGGGTTAAGAGATTTCCTGTATCTGTGTCAAATTTCTCCAATGTTCAGCCCATTGTGGACTAGTATTAAGCCAAAATATATCAAAAAAGCAATCTTGAACTGTTCAATTAGCTCTATCACTTAAGCAAATTATGGAACTATTTTCATTAGCCATATATTTTCAGACCATTCTGTCACTTAACATTTGTACAATCTCCAACAGTGCTGAGTCTGAAAAAGACTAAAGCAAAACAAATGGTATCCACAGAAACATGAGACTGCCTTCCATGCTGCTATTGTGGTTGTATAAAGAAATTATATAGTTCAGCTATCATTACTTGATGTACAGAAAAAGGCAACACCCCATGAACTAACAATGCAAAAGGGATCCATTTGCTTTTTTGTGACTTCACTTATGTCTAAAACTCTGCAGCAATGCACTCCTGAGAGAAACATCTCCTTTCTTAGCATTACAATCTCATCAATTTGGCAATGCTTTTCTGTGTCTTGGTGGTGACCTGTTCATTGCAGCATTGGAAACATTATTTTCCAACCAAATTTTACAGGGAGTAGCATTTTCCAATGTTGTTTGAAAACACAACTCACAGGACCCTTTCGGTTTGTTTAGTGTTAGACTCTGTTCCATCTCGTCTCTTGTTTATTTCCTGTTTCACTTTGGTGAGCTGTCTTGATGTCTCTCACCAATATGTCATTGTCTCCCCATTCCCTTGTGTTCTTAAGCTCTGCTCTCCCTTTTTGGTGTCAAATTTACGCCAGAAGTCCACCAGCGTGTATTACACTCCAGGTGTGCATTGGAGGAACCTATTTTAATTCAGCATGAGCGTGTATTACACTCCACATGCACATTGAACCTCCCATGCGCGCACAATTCAGTGACCACTACCGCTACTCTTTGCTGCAGGCACAAAAGTCAACAAATGCGTGCATGAGTTGCAGCTGTCTGTGCTCTTGGTGAATCAATCTGCATGCTTGTGTGAAACATTGGAAAAACCAAGTGTAGAAAAAAAGCACAGAAATAATCATTTGTCTATGATTGGCCACTTTTCCACTATCCTGCCCCATGACCCCAGTTGCTGTGGCTTCCATAACTAAAACGAGCTAACACGGCTGAGTCAGAGTTTGGTGAAACATATATGTTTCAAAGAAAAAATCATAAAACTCTTACTCACCAAACTCTGCACATGGAAGATTCAATGTGCACATGGAGTGTAATACACGCTCATGGAGCATAGCACACGTTTGTGGTGAATTAAAATAGGTGCCTCCAATGCGCGCGTGGAGCATAAAACACCCTCGTTATGGATTTTTGGCGTAAATTTGACACCACATCCCTTCCTTCTGTGCCAGATCATCTTGCCTATTTCAGCGATATAAGCGTATACAGCATTTCTTCATGTATCCCTTGTCCATCGAGATTTTGACCCAGTTTCAGTTTGACGTTGAGTTTAACTTAGTGATTTTGATACTTCTGCCTTTGTGGACTGATCTCCTGGTTTTGACTCGAGTAATAAACTGACTTGCCCTCTTGCCACTCATTTGTCTGCACCTCTTCTTTTGGGAGTCCTCCTGCTCTGATTGATTACAGCACAATCTGGCCAAGACATGGACTCCACAGAGCCAGATCATGTGTGCACTGCCCTAAGAGCCCAGGGACAGAAACTCCCCCAGCAGGATGAACAGCTGGCTGCTGTATGCCAGGAAGTGGCTGAAGCTGCCAGGTGAAACGAGTCCAATTGTGTCACTTGTACTGCGCAGCTGGACTACGTAATCAACTGGTTTCAAGGTTTCGCGTAGGTCTTGGCAGCGCGTCCTCTATATCGCCGTGCTTCAGCTGTGGCTGCAGCAGTGGAACCAACAGCTCTTCTTCCCCAACCTCTGGAGGCCCAGTGTCTGCAAAAATCTTGCCCAGAATGATTTTCCGGTGACTGTCGCCCTTTTTGTGTCAGTGTGAATTACAGTTCGAATTCCAAGTGGCTACCTTTCCATCTGACAGGACTAAAGAGGTATACATTGTTTCCTAACTCTTTGGTCGTGCTAGGGCCCAAGGCTTGGGCAACAGCTGAATGGAGCCACAGGTTTTTTGTGGCTAAAGCCTTGGTGGCATTGAAACAAGGCAGGAGTTCCATATTAAATCATGCCATAGAGTTCTGAACACTAGCTGCTGACAGCGGATGGGACCAGCTGCCATTAGTAGATGCCTTTTACAGTGGGTTGACAGGGACGATCAAGGATCACCTTACACCACTTGATCTATCCTCTGAGCTGGATGCCCTTGTCAACCTTGGCTTCCAGGATTGACAAGCGTCTGACAGAGTGCCATCGGTCTTTATTCTCCTTGTTCTGACAGCTTCCATGTCAGCATCAAGTGTCTCCACTGGGATCTCCTCCACCTGGCCATTCTCACCTACCTGCTAGGTTGTCCTCATCACCTGATGCTCCAGAGCCGATGCAGATCAGCAAACACCTGCCTGTGCCTAGTGGAGTGCCAGTGGTGCATGAATGAGGGAAGGGGCATCTATTGGGCTCAGTTAGGTCACTTCATCGCCTCCTGCCTCATGAGGTTCCCCCCCAGCAATTCAGTTCAGCCAAGGGTGAGTCCTTCTCATACTTCTCAGGTTTCTAAGAGACAATTATTCCAAGTGGTTTTAAGTTCAGAGACAATGACTGTTAACTACCCTGTCTTAGTGGACTCTGGAGCAGATGCTAACCTGATAAGTTATAAAGCTAGCAGAGCAGCTTCAGCTGGACAGTGAGCCTGTTTCTCAGCCACTCTCAGTGAAGGCTCTAGATGGCTGCCTCATGTGTTACATAACTCATCAAACCATTCCAGTGACTACAAGTTTTAAAGATGGCTATACAGAGTTGCTGAGTTTCTATTTGTACCACTTGACTCAACAACCTCTCATTTTAGGCTCCCCTTGGCTGAGACTTCATAACCCTAACCTCGACTGGTCCACAGGCAAGGTGTCGAGCTGTGGGAAAGATTGTTGGGGGAATTCTTTTCCTCAGCGTCACACCTTGAAGACCCTAATAGACAAAGAATTCAGTCCTGAGAACTCTGACCTTATAGAGTAGAACAGATTTCTTCTTCGTAGAGAAGAAAGATAAGTCACTCCGTCTGTGCATTGACTGTACCGGCCTCAATGACATTACAGTCAAGAACAGGTACCCCCTCCCTTTAATCACCTCTGCTTTTGACCAGCTGCAGGGCAGCTACAGTTTTCACGAAGGTTGATCTGAGGATTGACTATCATCTGCTAAGAACAAGGGAGGGGGACAAATGGAAGACTACATTTAACACTCCCATAGGCCATTATAAATACCTGGTTATGCCTTTTGGACTGACACATGCCCCTGCGGTTTTTCAAGCCTTAGTCAATGATGTTCTGAGAGATATGTTAAATCGAACTGTCTTTGTTTATTTTGATTCTCTCCTGATCTCCATTCCCATGTACAAGCTGTAAGGAAAGTCCTCCTCAGACTCCTAGAGCACAAACTCTTTGTTAAAGCAGAGAAATGTGTGTTTCACCACTCCACAGTGTCTTTCCTGGGCTACATAATTCAAGAGGAGCAGTTACAGATGGACCGAGGGAAAGAGCAGGCAGTGTTGGATTGGCCAGCCCCCTCATCATGAAACGATGTGAAACTTTTACAGAAAGTTCACAAGAAATTTCAGTGCTCTTGCTGCTCCTCTCCACACTCTCACTTCCACCAAGGTTATCTTCTTGTGGACCCCTACTGCAGAGGCAGTGTTCCAACGCTTGAAACAGAGATTCTACTCAGCTCGCATCCTCACTCTTCCAGATGGCTCAAGACAGTTCCTGGTTGAAGTTGATGCCTCCAACGCTGGGATAGAAGCAGTCCTTTCTCAACGTACATTACACCTGTATATTTTTGTCAAAGAAATTGTCTCCTGTAGAACACAACTATGCAGTGGGGGATCGAGAGCTACTGGAAATTAAGACACACACTCTGAGAGTTGAGGGCTCCAGAGATTCACTGGGCCCATACATCCAAGATATCCTGCCATCCCCATGTTCGCAGAAAACTCTTCAGGATCTCGGAGAGGTTCTGCTGTCCAGCCATATGGAAGGATGTAGAGGATTACATGGGAGCGTGCTCCATATGCTCACAAAACAAGCTTACCAATGCCACTCCTGCAAGTCTCCTCTGGCCACTCCCGGTACCATGGTGCTTCTAGTCAGACATCTTTTTGACTGGACTTCCACTATCTGAAGGTAACACCACCATATTGATAGTGGAAGATAGATTCTCCAAGATGGTGATATTCATTGCTCTGCCCAAGTTGCCCTCCGCTAAAGTAACTGCGGAGGTAATTCTAAATCCTGTGTTTTGAGTTCATGGTTTCCCCAGCAATGTGACTGTCTGACTGAGGGACCCAGTTCGTGGCACATTTCTGGAAAGCCTTCTGTCAGCTGCTAGGAGCTACAGTGAACCTGACGTCGGGGCAATCATCCTCAGACCAATGGCCAAGCAGAGAGACTCAATCAGGAGTTGGAGACTGGACTCCAGTGCCTCTCATCCCAGAACCCCTCCTCCTGGATAGAGTATTCTCACAATACTCTACCTTTGGGCCTCCAATGGTCTGACGCCCTTCCAATGCATCTTCGGCTACCAGCCTCCTCTGTTCCCAGACCTTGAACAGGAACTAATGTCTCATCAGCAACTGATATGGTGCTGCAGTGTCAGTGGATGTGGACCCATGCCAAAAAGGTTCCACTCCTTTCATCTGCCGCATACAAGAAGTCGGCTTACTGGTTATCAGCTCTGCACCAAAGATCTTCCTGTTCTCGTAAGTTGGCACCAAAGTTCATCGGTCCATTCCCTGTGTCAAAGATTATAACGACTCTGCCATGAGACTCACCCCTGGGACACACAGGAGGCAGAAGCGCTGCTAAGCATTATTTTACTTGTATACAGGCGCCTGTCTGTTCACACCAGAAGCGCATTTCTCTGTGCTGGTCAACAAGCGATTCTGTTTCTTCCATTCATCCATCCATTTTCGACTGCTTATCCTGTTAAGGGTCGCGGGGGGGCTGGAGCCTATCCCAGCAGCCTTCAGGCGAGAAGGGTATACAACCTGGACATGTCACCAGTCCATCACAGGGCCAACACATATAGACACACAACTATTCACAATCACAGCCATGCCTACGGTCAGTTTAGAGTATCCTATCAACTTAGTTCCCTCTAGCATGTTTTTTGACTGTGGGAGGAAGCTGGAGTACCTGGAGAGAACCCACAAAGGCACAGGGAGAACATGAAAACTCCTCCACAGACCCCGTGCTCAAGCCAGGGCTTGAACCCGGAACCTTCCTGCTGTGAGGTGACAGTGCTAACAACTGCACCATTCTGCTGCCCAACTGTGTAAACCCACTTAAAAAAAAATCATAGATCCTGTTCCCTCTACAAACTGACATGGAGTTACCTTTCTGTTTGAGTGTATGTATGTGTGTGTGTGTGCATATATATATATATATATATATATATATATATATATATATATATATATATATACATACGTGTGTGTGTGTGTGTGTGTGTGTGTGTGTGTGTGTGTGTGTGTGTGTGTGTGTGTGTGTGAGTAAACATCCCTTGTAGGGTGGTTCTGTGTCATTCTCTCGCTCAGGTCCTCTCTTCTGGGGGTCGGTGTCAGGCTTGATCTTCCACATTCGTTCTAGCTGTTCTTTTAACCCCTGGTATTATTCAACATTCTCATGTTTCTTCTGATGTTGATGTCAGCTGGTATCACACATCCATCACGACTGCCCTCCTTTTGCTCTTTGTCCACCACTACGAGGTCTCGTTGGTTTGCCAGTAGCTGTTTGTCATTCTGGAAGCGGAAATCCCACAGCACCTTCGCCCTGTTATTCTCGACCACTTTTTGTATGTTTCATTGATATTTGGGTACTTCTAGTCCACACTGGGCACAGATCCATTTATGCTTTTGTGGCTAGCATCTTTCACCCGGCTACTACCTGTATGTGTTTGGAATGTCTCAATCATCCTTACACAGACTGCACCTTGGATCTGATGTAGTATGGTAGACGTTGCCTCGATGGCTCTTGTGCTTCGGGCCTGCTCTTGTGCTGCCACGATGAGTGCCTCTGTGCTGTCTCTCAGTCCAGCATGTTCCAGCCATTGGTAGGTCTTCTTGATAACAGCCTCTTCCTCCATCTGGCAGTTGTACATGCCATGCAGGGGCTTGTCAGTCCATGTCTGTTCCTCTCCCTCCTCACTCTCATCATGTTTCAGTTATCTGAGGCATTCACTGAGCAGCTAGTCCTGAGGGGCCATCTTCTTGATGTACTATTTCCAATGTTTCATCCCGGATAGTGGCTCTGATGCTCACTAGTCCTTGTCCTCTCTCTTTCCTCAGGATGCTGGATTTAGGGTGACACCCTCCATGTATGGTAAGGAGCTGTCTGGTCTTGATGTCTGTGGCTTCTATTGCCTCCATGGCCAGTTTATGATCCCAGCGGGGTATCTGATGAACAGCAGTGTGTACATGTTGATGGCTCTGACCTTGTTCTTACCATTCAGCTGACTTCTCAGTACTTGTCCTACTCTCTGGAGGTATTTTTCAGTGGTTGATGTCCTTGCTGCCTCCTCGTGGAAACTGCTCTTGATGTTACCTACATTTTCTTCTGGTAGGTCGACCCCTTCAGTTCTGATTGTTTTGCATGTGTGTGTGTGTGTGTGTGTGTGTGTGCACGCGTATGTATGTGTATATATATATATATATATATATATATATATATATATATACACTGCTCAAAAAAATGAAAGGAACACTTAAACAACACATTGTAACTCAGTCACACTTCAGTGAAATCAAACTGTCCACTTAGGAAGCAACACTGATTGACAATCAATTTCACATGCTGTTATGCAAATGGAGTAGACAACAGGTGGAAATTCTAGGCAATTAGCAAGACACCCCCAATAAAGGAATGGTTCTGCAAGTGGTGACCACAGACCACTTTTCAGTCCCTATGCTTTCTGGCTGATGTTTTGGTAACTTTTGAATGCTGGCAATGCTTTCACTCTAGTGGTAGCATGAGACAGAGTCTACAACCCACACAAGTGGCTCAGGTAGTGCAGCTTATCCAAGATGGCAAATCAATGCGAGCTGTGGCAAGAAGGTTTGCTGTGTCTTTCAGCATAGTGTCCAGAGCATGGAGGCACTACCAGGAGACAGGCAAGAACATCAGGAGACGTGGAGGAGCCCGTAGGAGGGCAAAAACCCAGGAGCAGGACCGCTATTTACGCCTTTGTGCAAGGAGCAACAGGAGGAGCACTGCCAGAGCCCTGCAAAATGACCTCCAGCAGGCCACAAATGTGCATGTGTCTGCTCAGACAGTGAGAAACAGACTCCATGAGGGTGGTATGAGGGTCCGACGTCCACAGGTGGGGGTTGTGCTTACAGCCCAACACCGTGCAAGACGTTTGGCATTTGCCAGAGAACATCTAGATTGGCAAATTCGCCTGGCACCCTGTGCTCTTCACAGATGAAAGCAGGTTCACACTGAGCCCGTGATAGACATGACAGAGTCTGGAGACACCATGGAGAATGTTCTGCTGCCTGCAACATCCTCAAGCATGACCAGTTTGGCAGTGGGTCAGTAATGGTGTGGAGTGGCATTTCTTCGGGGGGCTGCACAGCCATCCATGTACTCGCCAGAGGTAGCCTGACTGCCATTAAGTACCGAGATGAGATCCTCAGACCCATTGAGACCATATGCTGGTGCGGTTGGCCCTGGGTTCCTCCTGATGCAAGACAATGCTAGACCTCATGTGGCTGGAGTGTGTCAGCAGTTCCTGCAAGACGAAGGCATTGATGCTATGGACTGGCCCGCCAGCTCCCCAGACCTGAATCCAATTGAGCACATCTGGGACATCATGTCTCACTCCATCCACCAACGCCATGTTGCACCACAGACTGTCCAGGAATTGGCGGATGCTTTACTTCAGGTCTGGGAGGAGATCCCTCAGGAGACCATCCGCCACCTCATCAGGAGCACGCCCAGGCGTTGTAGGGAGGTCATACAGGCACATGGAGGCCACACACACTACTGAGTCTCAT
Source organism: Aulostomus chinensis (assembly GCF_037954235.1). Taxonomy (NCBI): domain Eukaryota; kingdom Metazoa; phylum Chordata; class Actinopteri; order Syngnathiformes; family Aulostomidae; genus Aulostomus; species Aulostomus chinensis. The sequence continues at coordinate 24,971,677 of NC_141337.1, forward strand.
TTTGACTTGTTTTGAGGACATTACATCAAAGTTGGATCAGCCTATAGTGTGTTTTTCCACTTTAATTTTGAGTGTGACTCCAAATCCAGACCTCCATGGGTTAATAAATTTGATTTCCATTGATAATTTTTGTGTGATTTTGTTGTCAGCACATTCAACTATGTAAAGAACAAAGTATTTAATAAGAATATTTCATTCATTCAGATCTAGGATGTGTTATGTTAGTGTTCCCTTTATTTTTTTGAGCAGTGTATGTATGTGTGTATATATATATATATATATACACACGTGTGTGTGTGTGTGTGTATATATATATATATATATGTACATATGTATTTATGAATAATATATGAAATCTTTAGTTGATAGATACAATGCTCATTGATTAAGAGACAAGTTGCTGTAAATAATCCAGAGTTAGCTGCGATGCTTATTTTCATCTGTTGTCCCTAGCCAGATGTTAAAAGGCACCCTACAATATAAAAAATACTGCTGATGAAAAAGATAAAAATCATTAAAAAGACATTAACATCCTCAAACAGACAATGCACACTTCACATTGCACCCTCCCCATAAAAGTTACAGCACACAGTACTTACACAGTACAGCACTTTAAATAAAGAAAGGAGGTAAAAAAGAAAGAAATTATTTCATGGGTTTAAGCATTTGGTATGTGGTTGCTGGTCTGATTTTCCCTAATCCAAAATATGAGTTTACTTTCTAAAGTTGTAATGTTGTTAATCTCCCTTGGTTCACTGGGCAGACAGTTCCACTTGGTCACTCTGATTGAGAAGGCTGTTATTCTGAACTTGCACTGCACTAAAAGGTCCCCTATATATATATATATTTTTTTTTTTTTTCAGGGAACATTAAAACAAATGCAACATGTCTTCCCAAATCTGTGATTCTCTTTTTACTCCCACATTCCTCCTGTCCCTTTTGCCTGTCTGCATCTTTCTCTCCCTCTGTCCTTCTTTGTCCTCCACGCCACTGAAAGCTAACTGGTCATTAAACCTCTTCCTTGTGAAACAAAATATTACAACCCTGGATGCTGAGGAACTGGTATTCGTGTTAACAGATGGTCATGAGAAAGGCTTACATGGCAGCACACACACACACACACACACATACACACAAGTAATCCATATCAAGTCACCGCCTGCTATTCAAATATGTTCCTTGGTTCATCACGCATGAAATCATTAGACAATAGAACATGAACTTAAATGTGGGCCCACACACTAATCAAACACAGACACACATTAAAATAGATAACAGCTCACTGTACACAGTGTAAACTCAGATTTCACACTTCTTGTGCAGAACTAATCCTCCCACGCCATGCACATTGATTGGGCATCTGCCAGCAGCACATGCATACACACACACACACACACACACACACACACACACACACACACACACACACACACAAACAAACACAAACACACATACACACACATACACACTCTGATCTACATTATGCCTGATGTGCACCTAATGCGGATTATATAAATTATATTATTTATATAAAAATACATTTATCTAAGCAAGAGAAGAAAATGCTGCAATAGAAGAAGAGAAGCTGCAACTAAAAGGAGCGAATCATGATGGCTGAAAGGTAACAGAAAAAAACAGGACATGATTCTTTCTCTCACACACATTTCCATTTACAGATTCTTGCAACATCAAATCAGCGACCCTCTACTTACACACTCACCGTGTCATGACTGCATCCGAACACTCGCAGCACAGATGAGGCCAGTTGCGAGAGAAACCGCTGGGACATCTTGGTGTGGGTGTGGGTGTGGGTGTGGGTGGGCGTGTGTACAAGAGTTTATCTTTTGTGGTTAAGGTGACTGAGGAGCTATAGTTTAGATGCTGCTAGCAGTGTGTGTATTGTGTGTGTTCGATTCTAAGGAGAGAGGACTGAATCTGTTGGAATTTGGGATTGTCCTACCTTCCCCTCGCCTGGTACCTCCCCTTTCCTGGTTGCTGTGGCATCATAGGGCGGCGCTTCATGGAGTGGACAACCCGATTGGCTTGATGTTCGAGAGGAGCTGGCAGAGCCTACTGGGAAAATATCATTGGGTGGTTTTAAGCTGTCTCTTTATCATGGCAAACATGAATCAATCAACAGAAAAGTTTGCTTATCTTGTCAAATATTTGTTATTCGCTCATAGTAAATAACCTCTAATGCCTGACAACCAACCCATCATATTCTTACTTTCCATAATATAACAAAGCTTGTTAACCAATCACACCATTCTACACTTTCTTCTCCATCCCCTGCCTTGGCCATCTGTCTGTTCAAGCAGCCAAGATCTGTGAATCTGTGTCGAAGTGTCTTTCTGTGTGCTGACGAAATGACTTAAAATGAATGTGACTCTTGTTTTTAGAACTTAAATCTCTTCCTCTCTGGTCTTCTTTTTTTTCTATCTCTCTAAAGCAAGACTTCACTCAAAAAGTGTATTGTACAAGTTCAATTGAACCGGTGACATGAAGTCAAAAGACATTTTTTACATTTTTTGCCCCTTCTTTGGGCACCAGAAAGAGCCAGCCATGTATACTTAACTTGAAGCTGATGAAGGACAACAGTAAAACTGACCAGAAGGGTCCTTTTACAAGAGCATCTTCTTGTATCATCGACATCATCTTTATGCAGCTCAGTAATAGACAAAAACTATGATTTAAGGTAAAATACAAACTCTTAAGGCTTCATGGCAGCCCTCATTCACAGTAACACTGAGTGCAACCGGCTGGCCCATTCAGTCAAATTCACTTGCCTGCGCTTGTTCACAGAAACACCAACCTTAAAGTTTTGTTGCTGTTGTTGTTGTTGTTGTTGTTGTTGTTGTTGTTTGGCTTAAATCAAAGTGTTTATGGATTAATTAACATATATCTGGATAGAAAAGATATGGAATATATTTGATGACGCACTTGAGAGTTTGTAAATGGACATTGGTAGTTGTTAGCTGTCAGTCGCTATTACTGTCAAGCTGTGTATGTATCTGACACTGAATTCTGAACTCAAATAAGTAATGCAGAAGGGAAAACAGTCTTTGCAAGATCACCTATTTATGAGTACTTGTAATGCAAAAAAGACTTTTAGGGTGAAGAATCCTCTTGAGTTATGTCTAAAACAACAGAATAATAAAATAAAGTAATTGGGATGAAGAGGGACCTGTCTTACCTGCAGGCTGATCAACAGACTTGGACTGGTCCAGGAGATGCTCCTTGGCTTTGGTGGATTGGGACAGAACTGTGGCTAGAAGCTGCAAACATACACAGACACATGCATTCACATGAGCAGAAGACATAAACCGACGGCCCATGGCTACAGAGCTGGTGATGTCCAAAACCCTTTGAAGTAGCTCTCATTGAAGTAAGGATACAGAGTGTTTTGCTTGATTGATGAGGTACTGTGACTAGAAAAGTCACTGCCCACAATATTCATCTTTCAAAATGTGCTTTTTCATGGCTTTGTTAAGTCATTACATCTGTTCTTATTATCTATGCCTTGAAATGTGGTGGAATGACATTTAATATTACAAGGAACATGCAATGAAATTTTGGAGGTGATCTGGGTCCCATTTTAGATCCTAGATCGTGAAGATGCTTCTAGGCCATTGACAGGATACAGTGACCATCTGTATTTTTCTGAACATGTCATGGATGAATTGTAATCAGGTTCCTTGAGTCTATGAGAAGAAGCTGAAGGAAGACTGTTACAGCTTCCAGAAATCATTTTGATGACATGCTGGATTAACGATCCAGATGACCTTATCCATAAAATATAATTGTCTAGGGGCCATATAAGACATAGTTTTGCAAATCAATTCTTCCTTTGAAATCAATGTGGGTGGAATGGCAGAGCTGTGATTTCTGTTTTTAGTCATGTAAGTCAAGGTGTAGAAAAAGACAATGCAAATCAAGTCCAGCGTCGACCACAATATGGGTTGTTATGACAGGGTGCTACTGTTTTTTTAAGTCAGAAGAAGAAGATGTTGGCTGAGGCAGATTTTTTGTGTGTAAAATTACTAAATAAAAGAATAATGTTGATCATCAGGCTCCTTCACTCTGTGGCCATGTGCAATATCATATGGATTTGGCCACTGACCAAGGAGAAACGTGGACTTGATGAACGAATAGGCGGAAATAATAATTATGATAATAATAATAATAATACATTTCCAGCATACAGGAGGTAAAATTAGTTCTCCTGTTACATTGGTTGGATCATTTTTGGTCTCCATCAAAACTGAGAGAAAAAATATCTGGCTCTTTAGCTAAAAAATGTACCATTCACTCAGGAAATGTTCTCTAGCCATCCTCCAATTTGTTAAATACACAGTTTTGCTGAGAGAGTGGTGATGCCTTCACCAAAATAATGAGCTGACAGGCCCTTCAACACTGCAGAGATGAAGCAAACTACAATGTTAAGTGTTATGACTTTCTGGGCTGCATATGTGACACCTGGTATATTCATTTAGTTTGAGTGATGATAATTTAAACTTTGAGTGCTAAAATTTTGAGGGATGTGTTGGCACATTTAAATATTATGGTAGCCCATTTAAATAGTATAACACACTGGTAAATAAGCATCAATCCAACTATACTTAAATTAGAGCATTGCTATGATATAATATCAATAACCTTCATTTGCCATTGAACTGGTTTAGTTTAGGCTTCTATTTAACAACACAGAGTAAAACATTCTACAGCCTCATCAATTCATCAAATCTGTGCCAAAATATCTGCCTGGAAAAAGAAAAATATGATTTATGCTGACTGCATTACTTGCTTTTAAACCTGCGTTTGACATACAGCTACAGTGATTTAAAAAAAAAATCTAACTAGCTCTGATGAGACATGAATGAAATGGTATACAGGGAAGACAGATGCAACCAGTCAGTCTGGGATGCACTTTGGTCCAAATTTGCTTTGTGTATGTTTTAGGTTTGAATGAGTCTGGCTTACAGATCCTCAACAGAACTCAGCAGCAAATGGTAGTTGGCTCTTTCAGACAAACAGCATCATG